>NW_023425524.1:6623454-6785954 GCF_014108245.1 Pipistrellus kuhlii
TTTACAAATATAAATTATATCCATGGATTATCTTGGTACTCCTTTCCTTTTCCAAGTGAAATCATCCACGTCTTCTAGTTTCTATTCTTCCATCCAATGCTTTACAATGTCACAAGCTCCCCTCCCCCAAAAAAACCTCGTCGGATCCTCTGGCATTTGCTAATCCTCACAGCCACAGGAGGAGGTCATTAGAGTCAACTCATAGACAGGAACATGAAATCTCAGAGGATTTAAGGATATCATCTATAAGGGAAAGAGATCAACCATAGGACTTATATGCATGCATATGAGCCTAACCAATAGACACAGACACCAGGGGGGTGGGGCATGAGTGGGGAAGTGAGAGGGCAATGGGGATATAAGGACACATATGTTAATATCTTAACCAATAAAGAGAAAAAAAAGAATATCATCTAACCTCTTAAGTGAAAATGTAGAACCCAAACTCAGATGTATCTGACTCTACGGTCTTTACGTTGCTGATCCACTTTTTCTCCACTTTCTCACTCTCAGCAAAGCAATCCTGACTGTGGGGGGTGGTCCATAGGGTCCACCCAGCTCAGTTATAGATACATAATCACCCTAAAGGGTTATTTTTTCATTTATTTTGGCATTTTATGAGATAACCAAAACTTTAAGAATGCAAAAAATGAATAATCCCAAGTGTGAGCAAGATATATATGAATTTGTAGGGAGATATTACAACATATTAGAATGAATTAAACCAGTGTTTCCCAAACTTTTGACATATGTGTACCCCTTCTATAATTTTTGTAACTCTGAGTACCCCTCGTACTCATGAGAATGTAGAATTAGGCGCAGCTAAGCAAGGTGCAGTGCATATCCCCACCAAACTCTGGTGCAATGCGTACCTCCACCAAACTCTTCCCGTACCCCTGGGAGTTTGCGTACCACACTTGGGGAAACACTGAGAACAAATTATGCATATCAATCATATGCATACCATCTATTCTAAGTATTCAATGATTTAAAAAAAAAAAAAAAAAGGAGGGTCTGAATGGGGATGATTTCACACTCTAATAGTCTCTATTGTAGTCTTGATTTATTTTTTTTCTAGCATCTTTTTTTTTAATGAACACCATGTTTGTGCCACTCTAGACCACAAAACATTGGATTATGGAGCATCAGGACCCTTCTTCCCAGTCTCTAATTTTTCACATGCTGAAAGTTCAAGTATGAGACCTATCATTACATCCAAACAACATGTACTCACGATGATGACTCAGTATTTGCCAGTCACGATGCTCAACGTATTTATGATCTCATATGAGATTATAGAACCTTGCAAGGTAAGTATTCTTCTTGCTTCCACTTTATAGTTGAAGAAACTGGTACTGGGTGAAACCTCAAGTAAAACGCAGTCAGAAAACAGGGGAATGGGCGTCGGATGCAGAGTGGATTCCCAGCTCTGCATCCAGCTGTGAGGCAGTACGGCGGAGGAGGGGATGTGTCTCTGACAACAAGCTGTGCACATGTCAGCTGCACGCTTCACATGCCACCCCAGGCTTATTCTCTTCCTCTGTTTGTGTGGCATTCTGGGCTCTGGGCGAGGCAACTCCTCTCCAGGCCAAAGAAAAGAATGCTCTATTCAGTTCCCTCCGGAGCAAAGAGGCCTAGTGTTGTTGTTGGAGGAAAGTATGACTTCCGGATTAATTATCAACTTGGGACTGGATCGTCCGTTGGGCAAACATTTCCTATCATGCGGCACTAAATGTTCCTCGGAGACAGTGCTCCAGGGGGTGTTCTGCCTTAATTCCATCTCAATGGAGGCGACATTTTAATCAGTTTATCCATTTTATCCATGTTTGCACTTTCTACAATTGATAGATTTGTGTTCCACAACTTATGTGGTTTTCCAATGGATAATGTAAGACAATCTTAGCTGTATAAAATAAGTTATTAAGTGACATAGAACTTAGTTTCACCACAAGTCCAACTTTCCCTAGATTCAAGGATATATCAGAGAGACTTAAGGAGCTTCAAGTGGAAGTCTGAACTTCTGGTGGGCAATGTCATCATTCCTCCTGAGAAGGTCCCTGTCGTGTGCCAAGATGAACCTGTGTGTGAAACTCTTCCAATATGCTACACTGAGTTTCCCAAGAATAATAAAAAAAAAATTATAATAATTTATAATAAATAATTATTATAATAAATAATAAATAATTATAATAAGTAATTAAAAAAATAAAAATAGACCCAGAGACATAGAAGCAGGAGCAGACTGTGGAACCTCAGAGGGAAGACAGGGGAGGGTGGGTGGGAAGAGATCAACCAATGAATTTGAATGCATATAAGCATCACCCGTGGACACAGACAATGGGGTGGCGAGTCTGTGGGAGGAGGGGGGAGGAGAGCCAGCTGGAAGAGGTTCATGGGGGGGAAAGGAGGACATATGTAATACTTTCAACCATAAAGATTTTTTTAATAAAAATAAATTAAAAAAAAAAGAAGGATTTTGCTAATTTGTCTCCACTTCTTACCCTTCTTACTGGGTTCCTACAGAAAGCAATGGCAGGCACTTCTAAAAATGCAATTCTACAATATTCTGAAGCTAACTGGCCACCCTGAGCTGCATTTACAAACTCTGTCTTCTTGGCACCGTGCTGAACCAACGGAATGAGAAAGGTTTCCTCTGTGAGTGATGCCTAGAGGAATCACTATCTAGTAATTGTTAAGGTGTGTTGGGTTTTTGTTTTTTTTTAATCTTAATTAAATGTGGTTTTCCAATGCATAGTGAGAAATCTATTTTGCAGTGGAAATTTACCCTCTGGGGATCTACAGAAGCTTCCCCCACCCCTCCCCTAAATATTTACAAAGCTAGAACTCACATTATGAGGAATCCATTAGAGTACAACTTTTATAGGCATGTGGGCACGCTTCTGCCAAAATCCACATCCTTGGCTGGGAATGAATACGTCTACTATTTCCAATTCAGTGCTTCCTGTACCTGGAGAGATGCCTGTCCTGGGAGGCTTTTTTGAATATAAAGCACATCCAGTTTAAAAATAGGTTGAGCGAATCTTCTAAATTCCTGGCCAAGAAAAAGAGAAACGCTAAATATAGATGGAGAAACGCAACCTTATTTGGGTGATTAAGTCAAACCTGTGTAAACACCTGAAGTCATAGAAACTTTCCACCACAATCAAGGTGCTTGCTATATTTTCAAAATGCTATATGTGATATGTGTTAGCTTCTACTGTTCTTTGTGGTCATTGCAGCCCTTCCCAACCAGTCCCCAAACCCCCCAAATATTGCTCTTTATATAAATGGATAAAGCTCATAAAAATTGCTTTACTAGCTAAAAAGGGTAAGCGTGGATTAACACACACACACACACACAAAAAAAAAAAAACAGGATAAAGACAGAAACTCAGGGTATTCTAATAAAAAAAATAAAATAAATAAAAATTAAAAAAAAAAACAGCAAGTATTCTCACTTAAGTAAAAATATTAACTAAATTCCATTATCCTATAGCATTTATTCTAACACTCAATGCCTTCCTATAGCATTACATCATCTTTCTCACACGTGAACATATTTTATCTTTACAGCCATTCCTTGAAGAGACTATTATTATTATTTTAATATATTTTATTGATTTTTTACAGAGAGGAAGAGAGAGAGATAGAGAGTTAGAAACATCGATGAGAGAGGATCATCGATCAGCTGCCTCTTGCACACCCCACACTGGGGATGTGCCCCACAACCAAGGTACATGCCCTTGACCGGAATCGAACCCGGGATCTTTCAGTCCGCAGGCCAACGCTCTATCCATTGAGCCAAACCGGTTTCGGCGAGACTATTATTATTTTTATCTCCACTTTACAAATGAGAAAGCCGAGGTGCTTTCTTATTTATTTTATTTTTTTATGTTTGGTGCTCTCTGCTCATTTGAGCATTCTGCTCTCAGGAACAGCCCAGAACTTAAGAAAAATGGCCGCACAGATCAGTAAAGGCATTCTTCCTCAGCCATCTGGAAGGCTGCGAAACGAATGATTTTTATTTATTTTTTGCTCTTTTTCTCAGCCAAATGATTTCACCGCAATCCATGAGCAGATGGCTTCTGTTTCTGAACAAATAATGATAAGAAGCCACGCCCGTCTATCCACAAAGGCATCGATAGGGAATAATCTTGGCTCCATTTAAAGGGCAAAGCAACAAACTGCAGTGCCCTGAGCTCTAAGTAAGACACACTATTCCATTTTCTTATGGATATTTTCTTCTATTTCCCGGGATTATTCTAAGAAATAAGAAAACAATATGTTCAGAGACAAACACGTGATGAACGCTGGCTCTCTCTGTTTTTATAAATTCCTTGGGATTTATAAATTATTCATAAATATGGGAAGAATTCGATATCATCAGCAAACAGGCCTTAAGAAAATGTTCTGCTGCTAAGCATTCAAACACATGCATCAGTTGTTGGTACTCTGCATGCTCAACAGCAAACTCAAATTTATATCAATAAGTGTAATTTTCAATCCCCTCAAGAATTCCTTTCATGTGTCAAAGGATTTCCATCCCTCCTCTTTCCAAAAGGAGTGAAAAGGGATTGTAACAGAAGCTACAACCTTTTTCCTACCCAACCCAATGCCATCCTGTCATTAGAGGGAGTGATTCTAGCCCACACTTATGCAAAAAGCCCTCATTCTTAATATGCCTTTACTGGGGGAAAGATCTCAGCAGATTTGTCCACAGAGTCTTTAAAAATAAACAGCAACTCTTCATAAAATACCCACTAGGACCATGGCATTTTCCAACAGAAATACTTTGACAAATATTTAAAGAAACAGAAGTTCCTAGGAAAATCAGGCCCTTTGCTCAATAGTTTAAAATCAATTAATCAATAGATTAATTCGGGCAACAAGTATTGATCCCCGTCCCTCACACACAGCCCTCCTTAAAGATCACTTCTGCATGAACACACACCACAATACAAAGATTATATTGTATTATAGAATTGCACACCACCTGAAATTTACATAATTGTTTTAACCAATGTCATCCCAATCGATCCAATAAAAAAATAAAACTCTATGAAACCTGTTTGGCTCGGTGGATAGAGCATCAGCCTGCGGACTAAAGAGTCCCAGGTTTGATTCCAGTCTGGGGCATGTACCTTGGTTTCGGGCACATCCCCAGTAGGGGGTGTGCAGGAGGTGGCTGATCGATGATTCTCTCTCATCAATGTTTCTAACTCTCTCTCCCTTCCTCTCTGTTAAAAAAAAAAAAAAAAAAAAAAAAATCAATAAAATATATTAAAAATAAATAAATAAAAACTCAAAAAGGTCACTTCTGCCCAGCTGGTGTGGCTCAGTGGTTGACCTCTCCCAGGAGGTCAACCTATGGCAGGAGGTCACCATTTGATTCCTGGACAGAGCACAGGGCTTAATCCCCAGTGTGTGGCATGCAGGAGGCAGCCGATCCATGATTCTCTCTCGTCGTTGATGTTTCTATCTCCCTCTCCCTCTCCCTTCCCCTCTGAAATCAATAAAAATATGCTTTTAAAAAAGGAATCAAGCTCTTTGTCCGAGTCGCGCCCGTCATCCTCTCTGTCAGGTTTCCTCCCCGGCTTTCCTCGGGTCCCAGAAGACGCCAGGAGCAGAAGGAAAACTCTCAGCGTTTTGGTCCCTTCCCCCATGTGGGGCAGATCTGTTTGTGTGCTGCGCATCTCCAAACGGCTCTTGCCTGCTGTAGGTTATTTGTTTGGTCTGGACGCCACGTCCAGATGCCTAAGTTAGACGGGTCTCATTCTTGGGCCTGACCACATGTTTTGGTTTTTAAGCTGCAGCTTAGAAAGCCATGTCCTCGGAGCCCTGTAGCTGAAATGCTGTGGCCATTCATCACAAACTCTGAGGCCAAGTTTCCGTAAACAAAACCTACTCTATAGTCTGTTTAGAAGCTCGCTGCCATCTGCTCAGCATGTGGCTGTCTGTGTGTGCTTGCACTGTCAATGGCATTCCCAGGACTTTTGTTTTTATTGGGAAAATAATGTTTCCTCCCAAATAATTCCCGGCACTCCACGAGGAAGATACTCCTCTTGAATGTCCGGCTTTAAGTGGAATGCTTTGTGCACAGAAGTGGTTCAGCAAATAATGCTTTTATTTTTTTTTTAATATATTTTATTGATTTTTACAGGGAGGAAGGGAGAGAGATAGAGAGTTAGAAACATCGATGAGAGAGAGTCATCGATCAGCTGCCTCTTGCACACCCTCTACTGGGGATATGCCCACAACCAAGGTACATGCCCTTTGACCGGAATCGAACCCGGGACCCTTCAGTCCCCAAACCGACGCTCTATCCACTGAGCCAAACCGGTTTCGGCAGCAAATAATGCTTTTAGAAATGAATGAGTCAATGAGTCAATGAAGAGATGAATGGAAAAAGAGGTGAAGTCTTTCCAATCCTGCTAGTTACAGTTCAAAAGTTACTACGCAAAAAATAAGGGGGGGGGGGGGGGCATGAGGGCAGTTGGTCAGCGAGGGCAGCGTTCTAGGTTAAAGCAACTTCTGAACCAAATGCAAGGAGTGGCGCTTTATGGGCTTCTGTTTTTTTTGTGGGGAGGGAGTGGTGGCTGTATAAATGGCATTATATAACTGGGGAAACTGTCGATAATATAAGCAATTATATTATTATACAATGGTATTATGGTTATGTAAAAAAATATCCTTTCTCCTTTGATAGGTACAGTGAAGTATTTCAAATAAAGAGGATGTTTAGTATTTATTTTTAAATGTCTTATTAAAAAAAGCAAAGATAGCAAAAGATTAAGATCTATGTATATATAGGAAAGAAGCTACTAGAAAATAAAGGCATAACTCTAGCTGGTTTGGCTTGTGCATAGAGTGTTGGCCTGCAGACTGAAGGGTTCTGGGTTCAATTCTGGTCAAGGACACATGCCCAGGTTGTGGGGTTAATCCCCAGTGCGGGGCATGCAGGAAGCAGCCGATAAATGATTCTCTCTCATCACTGATGTTTCTATCTCTCTGTCCCTCTCCCTTCCTCTCTGAAAGAAATAAGAATATATTTTTTTAAAAAGGTGTTCCTTTACAGTAGGTAAATCCTCACTTAATGTCATCGATAGGTTCTTAGAAACTGGAATATCTTTTAAAGAAATTAAGAGAAGAAATATGTACATATGAATGTATGTGTGGCACACTATCAGGAGCTTAGGATAATTCATTAATCTTAATCCATACATTTATTCCTCACAATGGCCTGTGAAATGCATGCTGTTATCATCCTATTTTTCAGATGAGAAAACATAGCTACAGTTCAGTTGTCCTGAAGTCCCAGTAATATTAAGGGCTGTGGCTAAGTTTCATATGTAGATCACCTCACTCTAGACTCGAGGACAACTTAAACTTGGGGCCTAAAATGCTTTCTGGAATTGAATCAAGACACAATGTATAGTATACCCCTATGAAGAAGATAATTCACTATAGATTCCTGAATTATAGATTATCATAAAATGATACCCTGTATTATTCAGAAATTGGTACTAAAATCAAAAGCATCTATATATATAAAAGCCTAAGCAACCGTTCAACCATTCAACCAGTAACTATGATGCGCACTGACCACCAGGGGGCAGACACTCAATGCACAGGCATGGAAACATGGAACAGACTGATGAATCTCAGAGGGAAGGGCAGGAAGAGGTTAACCAAATATCTTTTTTTTTTTTTAACCAAATATCTTATATGCATACTAGAGGCCCGTACTCCAGTGGGGTCCCTCAGCCTGGCCTTCAGGGATCAGACTGAAACCTGCCATCTAACATCCCCCGAGGGGTCCCAGATTGCAAGAGGGCACAGGCCAGGCCAAGGAACCCCACTGGTGCACGAATCCATGCACCAGGCCTCTACTTGTAAAATAATAGAATGTCTAGAGCTATTAATACATTGATATTAACATCAGTTGATAGACTTTAAAACTGTATAATTTACTCGTTCAAATAAACATACTTTAACACATCAGCTAAATATTTGTGTTTTTAATTCTATCACAGGAAGAACTTTTTCAAAAGTAGTTTTTTCTTTTAAACCCAAAGGATATACTTTTACAGGAACTAAGACCTTTTTCCTTAATTAAGTGTATACCAAAAATATCATTTGTTGCTTTTGTATCTATTCCTTGGAAACACAAGCAGCGGCCACACTCATCGCCATTACGCTCCATCATTCCTTTTTCAAGCTCGCTTTTTATCTGGAATTGCACACAGCACTTTTCAGTTGGATACTTAAACCCCACTGTTCATCGTGAGTCACTGCACAAGAAGGGACAGTAAAATTGGGAAGTGATTATTGTCATGTAGTTAGCGATTTTAAAAATAAACTGTAGTCCTTCTCGGAAAGCTAATCTTAGGCAGTGACATGAAAATCAATTTTTTGGAAGAGGTAGTAATTTAGGTAAATCAAGGCCTAGGAAAGCAACAACCATCTTAAGAGAAGTTCAGAAGCTCCCCAAGGTGAGTTAGTTCCCTCTTCCAGGTAAATATTTTCCTAAGGTACACCTAGCAACGATTTTCCTAAGGTACACGTATTTTCCCTGTAGATTCCCTGAAAGGGCACAGTCACCTTTACAGTCATCGTTTCCTTTGTTCGACCTAAGCCCACGAGGCAGACAGCTATAGATAAATAATTTCTATAATTGCCAAGTGCCTTTGACTTCCAATAAAAAAATTACTGAGGGAGCTAATAAAAGAAATACAAAGGATTATAACGCGCACGGAAACTATGCGTTAAGCTTCTTGGCTCAGTAGGCCCCACTACAAAAATTAAAATAGGCAATCCTTTGTGGAAACCAACTCTCATCATTTCTTTTCTTTTTCTTTTTTAATTTTATATATATATATATATATATATATATATATATATATATATATATATTTTTTTTTTTTTTTTTTTTTTTTTTTTTTTTTACAGAGAGGAAGGGAGAGAGATAGTTAGAAACATCAATGAGAGTCATTGATCAGCTGCCTCTTGCACGCCCCCTACTGGGGATGTGCCCGCAACCAAGGTGCATGCCCTTGACCAGAATCAAACCTGGAACCCTTCAGTCCGCAGGCTGACGCTCTATCCACTGAGCCAAACTGGTTTCGGCTCTCATCATTTCTTACTAGAAGTCAATCCAAGTCAAATTAGGAAGGGCGTTTACTTCAAGGAAAGTAGCTCCAACTTTTCACTTGGGGCATGGCATTTGCAAAGCAATATGGTGGATAAGACCTCTAATGTGTTTTTTTTAATTGATTGATTAGAGAGAGAGAAGCATTGATTTGTTGTTACACTTATTTATTCAGTGGTTGATTCTTGTATGTGCCCGGACCAGGGATCAAACCCACAACCGTGGTGTGTGGGATGATGCTCTAACCAACTGAGCTACCCGGCCAGGACTCATAAGACCTCCTTAAAGTCTGAGTTTACTGTTTCCACTTCATTCCCTGCTACATATATCTTTCATTCTTGTAAAAGTAATTGCTTTTTTTGAAAATCCAGCAGCATATTAAAAAACAACATGGTAAGCATTTGAGGTTATTTTTCCCAGCCATTAAAAAAAAATCTAATTTAAAACCATTTTCAATGACAACATTTCATAAAAAAAAATCTTGAAAACAATCCTTCAAGCCAATTACCTTCCCTTTCTAGGATGTCTTTGTCTCAAAGAGTTCTCAACTCATCTGCAGGAGGGCTGAGCTGCTGATGTTAGTAAAACACACACACATCAATTACTCCTCCCAGGAGGAACTGCATTTCAGTAACAGATTCTGGAAGTGAATGATGGATCCTTCTAGATTCAAAGAAAGCAGCCTCATATCCAGGAAGCAGACACTATGACTGAACCACGAGTGAGACATCCTTTCTGACCAGAGAGTATGCCTCGGGACCTTCTCCAATCAAACACTAATTATCATCAGCGCATTATCCCATCCAACATGGAACCTACTGGGGAAGTCAGCTTTTTTTTTTTTTTTTTTAATATATTTTATTGATTTTTACAGAGAGGAAGGAAGATGGATAGAGAGCTAGAAACATCGATGAGAGAGAAACATCAACCAGCTGCCTCCTGCACACCCCCCACGGGGGATGTGCCGGCAACCAAGGTACATGCCCTTGACCGGAGTCAAACCTGGGACCCCTCGGTCTGCAGACCGACGTTCTATCCACTGAGCCAAACTGGTTTCGGCGGGAAGTCAGCTTTTGCTTTGGCTCTTTCTATCGATGTACTCTTACTCAAGGAGGTGTGAGAGCTCTATTTCTGAGATGTAACAGAAACAACAGGAGAGGAAACAGAGGACCTGAGAAGCCAATGATGGAACAGGGCACTAAGACACACTGCAAAAACATAATAAACTGCGACACTGGAATTCCAATATCCCACAAATAAAACTTCCTCGGCCGGTCTGGTAAACAAAAGCCACATGGGCCAGCATTTCACCAGCAGACTGCCAGATGCTCCATTTCTATCTCGTCACATTTCAAGGGATATGTCAAGTGAAAAACAGAAAGTCAGTACAGAAACTGACTTTTTTTAAAAAATCTAACATGTTTAAAAATTTAGAAAACAAAAAAAACAAAAAAAGAAACCTACACTGATAGCATTGTGAATGTTTTCCCAACCATAAAAAAAATCTAATAAGAAACCTGCAACTCAACACTCATAAAAGAATCTTGAAAAGTCCTTCAAACTGACTTAAAAATAGGAGTCAGTACAAAAATCTATCAGTGTGTGTCATAGAAATATATTTTACAGTCAACTGTACTGAAACAAATCTATTCTACAAAATAATATCTTTCTACCATATACCACATAGACTTTGATTACTGTTCTTTTACAGACTCTGCTTTACTCTAAGATTTTTCTCAATGGAAGGAAAGGTGGACATTCAGAGTCAGTGACTTTGACCTAAGATTTGGATTACACAACTCACAGCTAAACAATGGCAGCATAGTCTCGAATGGAGTATAAGAAAGCTCCAGATGAAGTGTGACCAAGACTCTTCCCTGCCAACTTCCTGCTGGGTCACCTGACTTCCCTCAGCTTTTGAGTAGAATGCCACTGACCTTACACACTGGATGCCTGAAAGATGGCCATTTAGCAGCAAAAGTCAGTTTGATGGGTTTTCTTTATGAAATTTTTTTGAAGCTTTCCATTTGTGTTCTGTATCCTATTAATGGGGAAATTCAAGGTACTTCTCACTTCTTTCTTACCCCGGGTGGCAAAGTCACTCACGTCAAAGCTATAAAATGTAAAAATGTGCCTGCCCATCATAGCCCTGTCACCATCACCCATTTTTGGTGAATTATCCTGGGATGGAATCTGATAGGCAGGGGCATGCAAATTTCAACTGTGATAAATATGTTTAGCAGCCAAAACTGCTTTGGCTCAGTGGATAGAGCGTTGGCCTGCAGACTGAAGGGTCCTGGGTTCGATTCGGTCAAGGGCATGTACTTTGGTTGCGGGCACATCCCCAGTTGGGGGTGTGCAAGAGGCAGCTGATTGATGATTCTCTCTCATCAATGTTTCTAACTCTCTATCCCTCTCCCTTCCTCTCTGTAAAAAAACAATAAAATATATATATTTTTAAATATATATGTTTAGCAAAATCTCTTGGAATAATCATCTAAAACTAGAGTAACTACAAAAATTATGAATTTAATTCTCATGGACATCACTCAAGTTCAAAGAACTGAAAATCCTATATAATAAAAGGCTAAAATGCAAATCGACCAACAGTGGAAAGACTGGTCGCTATGACGTGCACCACGGGTCAGACACTCAATGCAGGAGCTGCCCCCTGGTGGTCAGTGTGCTCCCATAGGAGGAGCGCAGCTCAGCCAGAAGCCGGCTCAAGGCTGGTGAGCACAGCAGTGGTGGTGGGAGCCTGTCCCACCTCTGTAGCAGTTGGACATCCCCCAAGGGCTCCGGAACTGTGAGAGGGCGCAGGCCAGGCTGAGGGACACGCCCCTGCCCACACTGAGTGCATAACATTCATGCACCGGGCCTCTAGTATATGAATAATCTGAAGTCATTCTTCTACATGATTTAAGTAGCTCATCATGATGGCCCCCAATTTTTATTCCCAGTGATGTTCAGTGAAAATAAAAATACAACTCACTGAAATATCAGTGCATCCTCCTTTTTTTGAAAATTGGTTTGAGTATAGATACCTAAGAAAATATGATTTTGAAATGTTGTTTAAGAGAGAACACTTTAAAACACATATCAGATTTCATTTTATTTGTGGATTCTAAATTTTAGCTTTATCATGGTGTCCTTTGAAAGGACAGAGGGCATTTTCATAATCAAGGAAAGATTCCCAGTAGTGTCTTCAAGGAGGAAGTTTTTATTCATCCCAGCAGAGGACTAACGATCACAATCTCCTATCTGGAGGTGAAAATGCAGAGGATTAATACAGGAACCAGAGATCAAGTTCTGAGCTCACCCATGCCCAGTGAGTGTAAAGGACCTCCATCTAAGTTCTCAGACTCTATAACTCCCTTCACTGCCTTGAGTTTATTGATATAACCCACATCCAGCCGGGTGATAGGCTAGTATTTACTTCTACAATGATGGGCAATGATGTGCATGGCCTAGAAAGTGATCCAATAAGAATCTCTGGCATTTGAGTAGAGAGTAAGCAGTCTGTCTTATGAATTAATGGTGCATCTACAAAATTTAATGTATTACTATCCAGAAAGCATTTCAACACAAGCTGCCAGGTGGAAGTCTTTTAAGAGTCTGTCAAGTTTGTGTGTTTTGTTCTGTTTTTAATTCTGGAGCTGAAATTAAGAAAGCAAACATGTTGGTAACTATATGGGTAGATAATCTTGAGAAGGGAGCTTTCT
Source organism: Pipistrellus kuhlii (assembly GCF_014108245.1). Lineage (NCBI taxonomy): Eukaryota > Metazoa > Chordata > Mammalia > Chiroptera > Vespertilionidae > Pipistrellus > Pipistrellus kuhlii. The sequence goes on from NW_023425524.1 coordinate 6,636,325, forward strand.
AGGTGCTAGTTCTTCCCAACCCCCACCCTCCCTCACCCTCCTAAATAGTCTAAGACATTCATTCGATTTTCGTTTTGGCAAGTTCTTCTCACCCACCCAATTTACAATAAGCACCAAGGTGAATCAGTTCAGAAACCAGACTCAGAAAGGAAAAAATTCCTTTATCTGCCAAGGCGACACTAATAAGCTTTTGTTTACGCCCTTTTGTTGATAGTTACCCTGGAACTCGAGAAGCTACGCTGGGTCTCTAGGGAAAAACGATACGAGATAAGATTGGTCACGTGTGATGAAATGCTGAGTGGCGTTATAGAATCCGTGAGTCATACTATCCATACCTCCATCCTAACTTTCAGATATACAGCACTTGGCTCCTACAGTAATGATGACTAGTAAGACATTTTAAAGAAATGCATGGTATAAGCATGGTATCAAGATTTTATTTAGCCATGGGCACAAAAGATAGTCATAGCCACAGATAGTATCTCCATTTTCAATATCTTTTCCAGAGATGCACTGCTATGGTTTAAGGTCTTACTCATTTTTTCTTCCTTCCCCCATCCCACACCACCCTCCCACCCCCCCCCACCCCCGACTAGAGGAAAACTAAGATGTTTGTTTTCTTTTTATGAAAAAACATAGGGAACTTATAGTGTCTAGACATCTTTGGTGTTCATCTCTTCTTTCTCATCACCTTCACTGTGCTCACACACAGACCCCTTCCCCATCCCAACACTAAAGGGAACAAATGCCGACAGCGGAGACTGAGCAAGTCTTCTGGGTACTGAAGACTCCGTGGACATTTCTTTACCTTGCACTGGTGCCTAGTTCTCCATGGAGACCATTTCTTTTCCTTTTTGTTCCAGCAAATATTGTTTGGTGTATGGAATGTAGATTTCTGACAACAGATTTTTCAAGAATAAAATCCAAGCCCTAACCGGTTTGGCTCAGTGGATAGAGCATCGGCCTGCGGAATGAAGAGTCCCCCAGGTTCGATTCCGGTCAAGGGCATGTACCTTGGTTGCAGGCACATCCCCAGGAGAGGGATTGCAGGAGGCAGCTGATCAATGTTTCTCACTCTCTATCCTTCTCCCTTCCTCTCTGTAAAAATCAATAAAATATATATATATATTTTAAAGAATAAAATCCAAGGTGGCAATTAGAGTCACTGACCCCTGCCGAAGCATTTAGATTATCTAAACCATGCAACATAGTCATGTGTCCGCCCTAGTACATTTCATTAAAGATGGATGTACAGGGCTCTGTGGGTTTCAAAGCAAAAATGTAATAGTTAATCTATTTTTACCTCCTGAGGTCTCTGAAGTACAGGAGGGAACACAATGGTAAATAGAAATTACTTAATAAGTCAACTGCATGTCTAGCCTTGAAAAAAATGTCTTCAGTATTACATCACTCTGATTACAAGCCAGCCACTCATCAGATCTGATTAATCAGATAAACATACCATATTAAGTTTCACAATAGTACTTAAAGTAATTTTAGGGCATAGCAAAGATTCCTATATATTTCATGTCTTCTGAAATATTAAAAATAGAAATGAACTAAGGGAGCTTCTTCATTTTAAAATTCTAGAGCTCTTAAAAGCATCAAATTGAAAACCTAATATGAACTTCCATGTATTTCACATATATATATATATCCGGGTTGACTGAAAAATAGTAAAGCATGGCATATATGTCTTTTTTCAGTCATCAGACTTAAATAAATGAGTGATTTTTTGGTTTTGGAAGAAATTCCTCTCTATTCCCAAAATAAAAGTTTAGTAATAAATGTGCAGAATTATCATGGATCCTCTCTGACCTGAATTCATTCCTTTCTTTTTCCTTCAGTATAGACATGGTTCAGGACCACACTTAAAATTTTTATATGAAGCATACCTAAATTAGGTGTAAAGAGGCACTCATCTACTTTTATCTAATAGCTTTCAACATCAGTGCCCAGCCACTTGCAGTGGGAATTTTAACAGCAAAGGTTGGAATTGCCCAGAGTTGAAACCATGCAGGAAATAGTTCTGGGTATGGGTTCTTTTTTTAATACCTCTGATCCCATGTGTCAGCCTCCTGAGAGAACAAAGCTGCCTTTTACAGGTTCCAAACGCTTCAAGCAGAGAGCTCTGTGTCCAGAAACCCTGGTTCTGCCCTTCTTTCCTTCAGTCCTAGCAACATGAGTCTCTGTGGACTAACTGAAGTCCATCTGATGAGTTAAATAACACCCATCAGATTCGAATGTATGATGATAGCATAAGTCACACCTTGGGAGGATATGGGGAAAGGAGGATCCATATTTGAATAGACATGTTTTCAGACAAATGGCATTAACCATTAAAAAAATACTTTAGCCGAAACTGGTTTGGCTCAGTGGATAGAGTGTTGGCCTCTGGACTGAAAGGTCCCAGGTTCGATTCCAGTCAAGGGCATGTACCTTGGTTGCAGGCACATCCCCAGTGGGGGGTGTGCAGGAGGCAGCTGATCAATGTTTCTCTCTCATAAATGTTTCTGACTCTCTATCCCTCTCTCTTCCTCTCTGTAAAAAAAAATCAATAAAAATATAAAATTTAAAAAAAGAAAGAAAAATACTTTAATGGCTGAGTCCAAAAAACAGAAGAAAATTTGGGGAGAGATGGTTTCTAGGACAGCCCCCTTCAAATCAAATCACTCGTTGACCCAGCCATTCTACCAGGAATTCCTGAGGTTAAAGGAATGCTATTCTCACCCCGAGTGACTCTCCATGTCAAGGGTCAGCAATCCCCAATTCCCCGCCTACATGCACAGGCAAGCGGTCCCCATAGGAAGGGCTTCTGCTCCTATTTCGTTCAGTTCTGCAGCATTTAAATGAAGTGGTCTGCGAGCAGGGGAAGGAGCACCGGTTCTCAGCTGGACGCAGGTGTGACACAATGACCTGCTGCTGTGGATCGTGGATCGTGGGAACCGGGTGGAGTCGCGATGAATGAAAAGGAATTGCTCACCTATGCAACCTTATTTAGCTCTTCTTCATCTTGATGGCCCCAATCTGAGTCAGACCTGGCACGTCTTGCGGGCAGGTACGTGGTGTTGTGTAGCAAAGGTTAAGGACCTCAGATGGGCAAGGTGAGAGGGGCTCCAGACCCTCCTGGGTGCACAGTGACCCTTGCTCCCGGTGTCTCTCCACCAGCCCGAGAGCTTGCCCTTGAGCATCAGAAGCAGGGGATTTTGGAAGAAACTGTAGCCTTGCAGAGGTCATCCCAATTGCTCTAGTCTCACAATGTGTTGAAACCATTTTATCCACAAAGATACCTGCAACCCTATGTTCACTGCAGCATTATTCACGGCGGCCAGGACGTGGAAACAACCCAAGTGTCCTTCCACGGAGGACTGGATAAAGAAGATGCAGTAGATGTTCACAACAGAATACTACTCGGCCGTCAGAAAAGATGAAATACTGCCATTTTTGACAACATGGATGGAATTTGAGAATATCAGGCTCAGCAAAATAAGTCCGTCAGAAAAAGCTAGGAACCATATGATTTCACTCATAGACAAGATATAAAACTGGCCAAAACTGGTTTGGCTCAGTGGATAGAGTGTTGGGCTGCGGAATGAAAGGTCCCAGGTTCGATTCCGATCAAGGGCATGTACATTGGTTGCAGGCACATCCCCAGTAGGAGGTGTGCAAGAGGCAGCTGATCGATAATTCTCTCATCGATGTTTCTAACTCTCTATCCCTCTCTCTTCCTCTCTGTAAAAAATCAATAAAAATAAATATTTTTTTAAAATTATTAAAAAATATATATAAAACTGAAATCAATGAATAAAAACTCACAGATACAGACACCAGTTTGGTGGTTACCAGAGGGAAATGGAACTATGCACTCAGAAATCTTTTGAGAGGGGAGCCTTTTAGAAATGTTCACTGGTTAGAAAGAATGTAAAAGTGGTTCCAAAAGTTTAGTTAAATTTATTCACAGAAATGTGCATAGTTATAAAGCCAATACTATTAATGTTCATAGTGTATATATACTGACCAAGTTGAATGAACATAATAACAGCCAAACATATTTTTTTTTTACCTAGAGGGGCAGTTTGGGGAGATAGGAAAAAAGTGAGTTCTACTAGAGCAGTGGTTCTCAACCTTTCTAATGCCGCGACCCTTTAATACAGTTCCTCATGTTGTGGTGACCCCCAACCATAACATTATTTTCGTTGATACTGCATAACTGTAATTTGCTACTGATATGAATCGTAATGTAAATATCTGTGTTTTCCGATAGTCTTAGGCGACCCTACTAGCGGCTCTCAACTAGAGAATATCTCATTTAGACTCAAGGTTGACATCAGCCCCATTACCTTTCTATGAAATTTCACTTTGAAAGTTCCATGAAAGAGAGTCTATGAGCCATGTGTACCTACGTCTACAGTTTGCTCATAAGTTCCAAAAGCAGAAGCATTTCTAAGATTGATGCACTTATTTCAAAATTTCAAAATTCTAAGAATTTAGAGTACTACTCTCTTAAAGGGTGCATACTGGGTAACTCAGAAAACCTCTCAGGTTGTCTAGCTCAAGAAATGCACCTGCAAAAACCTGAATTGATACTCAGACCCTGTGACACATCTCTAAAACAGTGGCCTCTTTTCCTCCGAGAAGCCCTGAATTTCTCCACAATGGACTGTCTGATTGGAGTCAAGGCATTCAAGCAATGAAAGAAAGCTCAGCTTTCTATTAGCATCTGGTCTAGCCGCACACCTCGTGTTAGCCTGAATTCCTGAATTTCCTTGAACAAATTAGTAGTCTTTATTTTTCTCTGCTGTTTTAAAGTTCTCTGTGCTCAGAATTCTGGTCATAGCATGCAAAGGTACAATATAAGAACCACTCATATCCATCAAATTGGCTCTCAAAATCTTTCAAGTGAAAAAAAAAAAAAGTTCTTGATCTAAAAAATAAATCAGCTCAATAACGTTCAGTCCCCTGTCCATCAAATGCCACATTCTATTTCAGCGTCTTCCAAATATGTCAAAGTATTTAAAATGAGAACAAGAGTGTCAAACCTGATCACTTTCTCCATCTGTGCTACTAGCTTTGCTTGTAAAGCTTATTGCACACATTCTGATAATGTATGCCATGGAAGCTGCACATAAAAGAAATTGTTTTTAAGCTTAAATAAATGGTGTTTTTTTTTTTAATTTTCATTACAGATGCCCTAGTTGAGGCAAATGAACCCAGTTTTTATTGCTTCTAATATAATGAAAATGTTGTCTCTTGATTTTGGCAGTAAAATGTCAAAAAGTCCTATCAGTAGAGAGAGTCACAAGATTGCCTACTTAAGTTTGAATTTCTTACTGCATGTTAATTATACCTTACTAAGAATATATGCACCCCCTAGAACAGATGGATCTTTGCCAAATTAACCTGGGCCTCGGTTTTCACATGTGCAAAATAGTGATGAAAATGCTACTTTCATTTCATGGTTATAGAATTTTTATGCCATGCAAACAGCTTATTTTCTGTACAATAAAAAGTATGCCAACACCAGGTGTCATTGGACTTGAGTAAAGCTTGAGAGATTTTATTTTCAACCTCTTAGAAATGTCTGCATAGTTATGATTTCCTTTCGCCTCCTTTCTTCTGCCCATGGTTATACATACAGGTGTTACCAAAAATGTATGCGCACTTCCAATAATTATTAATTCTGGTGCATTAAATATGAAAAGAACGAATGTATACTCACTTTAACAGCTATCTGTTGTTAAAGTGAGTATACATTTGGGGGGACACCCTATATTGCTCCGATACCTAATCCACTCCGATACCTAATCAGCCCAGGGGAACTGGGCCTGACACCTGTCAAGCCCCGAGCTGTGAGGCTGCTGTGCCCTAAGACAGATGCCAGGCTCTGCATACAGGGGCAGGGCACCCGAGGGCATATCTTGTCCTTCTAAGCCTTTTGTTTAAAGATAATGTAGCCCTGTCACAGAAAGTCCTTTTATCTCAAGCTTTTGTGTCCTCAATGATTCTCTGGGTCATGTCTCTTGTGTTCTCATTTCTTTGTCCAACAGAGAAAGAGCTGGAAATTGAGCTGGAAGGCTACCTGGTGTCAAAACTTCTCCCCTTTCTTTGGAAACTGGGACCCACTGTGAGAGCAATTTCGTGCTGATGGCGGTTTACTTTGTAGGCTCTCACATGGGGAATGTAGTCACTTCCTGATGACTAATAGTCATAGCTATTTTTCTTGAGAACGCTCTCCTTGCTAGTCCCTTTTCCCTCTGCAGCCCTCCAACAAAAAATCTTAACACATAATAGAACAAGATGTAAGGACAGTTATGCAACACTTTCTTCACAAAGAGCCGAGCATTTGACACGAAATCAGCTTGTATTATAAGCTACTCTCAGCACCTGCCTTTGTGCCGATGAAGGTGTCTTCCCACAGCAGCCAGAGTCTTTAAAGAACAGCTTTCACAGCAGGTGCTTAGCGATAGTTTCAAAATGGTCTTCCTACATCTTCACTTGGATGTCTAAGGGGCATCATCTCCAATAGACCCAACCACTTCCAAAGCCTACCCCCTCCCCACAAACCCTTACATCTCTCTTGATATCAACCCCACCCTTCCAATTGCTCAAACCAAAAATCTGGCATCATTCTTGGGGCCTGTTCACCTCTTAGATCCCCACACGCAACCCATTGCTATCTTCCTCCAACAGCTCAAGGTCTAGAGCCTAGAGAAGCTCAGCGACCTGCCCAGGACACCTGAGCGAGCAGTGAGGGGCTGCTGAGAATCAAGCTCAGTCCTCCTCAGCACAAAAGCCTGTGACAGACCGTGAGCATGTCTCCCTCCGCTGAGCTTTAGTATTGGCCCGAGATTGAGTCCTCCAGCCAACCACTAGCATAGGAAAGGTGGTATCGGACAAGCAAATATCCCCAAGCGTGTTTGAGGGGATGGGGTTGTAACTCTAATACACTGTCTAGAATGCCCAGACTGAGAATGGAACCGGTGACCTCTTGGTCCATGGGTTGACACTCAACCACTGTGCACCACCAGCTGGGCGGTTCTGCAGTTTTCCTTCTTTCTTTCTTTCTTTTTTTTTTTAATAAATCTTTATTGTTCAGATTATTACAAATGTGTTCCTCCTCCCTCCCCTCAATTGCTCCCTTCCACCAGGTTCCCACCCCACCCTCTGTCCTTTCCCCACCCGCATTGTCCTCATCCATAGGTGCACAGTTTTTGTTCAGTCTCTTCCCACACCCCCACTCCCTTTTTCCCTGAGAATTGTCAGTCCACTCCCCTTCCATACCTCTGATTCTATTATATTCAACAGTTAATATTGTTCATCAGATTTTTTTAATTCCCTTGGTTTTTAGTTTTACTTGTTGATAGTTACGTATTTGTTGTTCATAATTTTTATCTTTATCTTCTGCAGTTTTCTGATCACAGTGTCAGGAGGGCCTTCCAGGCCACACTGTCTAGAATTCAGATGAGTGGATTTCACAACGCTTTTACCAGAAACGACAGTCACAGACACCCTCTGGTCTGCCTTACTCTGACCCTGTCTCTTGCCACAGGACTTTCCAAGTGAGGCAGCTGTGCTCAGATTTATGAAGCCGGGGGAAGACAACAGTGACCCGGTTCCATTCTTCCTTTCCTCCTAATCCTCAAACACAAGCATTGTTGAGCAGTCTCAAAGATGCTATCTGTCTAAACTGTTTTGATTCTTGGCCCCCGATGTTTTTATAACGCATACTCTACGTGATGTCAGGACCCGTGGTTCTCTGCCAAGGCTTAGGGAAGCCACTCGGTTCCCTGAGGGTAAACACCGCTCACAAGCATTGTCGCAGGCCGGCACCTGTCACGGGAACTGCTTCCAGAGAATCCGGTGGCCGCCCTAAATCTTTTTCATTTAATTTCCCAATATTTAGCTGCATGACCCTGTTGGGCTTTTAGGGGATAGTGGCCTACAATTGGGTGGAACGGTTTGGCAGAATACGTTGAAAGAACAGTCATTTTCATGACTCGGAATTCTTCTAACATAATGCATGACAATGAATGGTAATATTCTTGTGATGATTTTTAAATGTTCTAACTATGTGGCCATTTCCCCGCTAAGAGAAACAGCCAACTCTCCTCCTTGCTCACCTGCCCTCTCGGTGCAAGCCACAGGCCTGGCTGCTATGCCTCCCTTTCCTGCATGAGGGAGGCATCCCATCCAGCAATTACCTAAAGCTGCTGCTAAGACGAAAGCTAACTGTAAGAACTTCTGCCTGCACACTCTCTTCATAAATGTCCCCATCACAAGTTGTATTGAATAGTACCGACCACCACACTTACTCTCTCTCAAGTTTGGATTTGGTAAGAATAATATCTAAGGATAATGACAAAGGCAAGAGAAAGTTTTGGTTAATCTATATTTTAATAACTATAGAGATTCCTTTCCTTTTTTTTTTTTTTTAAATCCTCATCTGAGGACTTTTTCCCATTGATTTAGAGAGAATGGAAGAAAGAGGGATAGACTGAGAGAAATATTGATGTGAGAGAAGCACATCGATTGGTTGCCTCCTGCACAAGCCCAGACCAGGGCCCAGACCAGGAACGGGGCCTACAACTGAGATATGTGCCTTTGACCAAGTCAAATCAGGGACCCTTCGGTCTGCAGGCTGACGCTCTATCCACTGAGCCAAACCGGGTAGGGTTAGAGATTCCATTTTTGTAAAATATAGCAAAATAAAGAGAATCCCTGCCGAGACCGGTTTGGCTCAATGGATAGAGCGTCGGCTTGGGGACTGAAGGGTCCCGGGTTCGATTCCGGTCAAGGGCACGTACCTTGGTTGCGGGCATATCCCAGTAGGGAGTGTGCAAGAGGCAGCTAATCGATGACTCTCTCTCATCGATGTTTCTAATTCTCTATCTCTCTCCCTTCCTCTCTGTACAAAATCAATAAAAATATATTTAAAAAAATAATAAAAAATAAAAATAAAGAGAATTCCTAAAGAAAAATACCACAGTCCACCTTTATCCACAGGAGCTACGTTCCAAGTCCCCCAGTGAATGCCTGGAACCGCAGAGAGCGCCAAGCCCTAAACGCATTCTATGTTTGTTTGTACACACACGCCTAGGATGATATCTCACTTAGGAATAAAGCAAGTTCACAAGGAGAAAACTGGTTCTTAACCATAAATCTTAGGAACTTCTGCAAAGTTATTTTTCCTCCTCAAGTTGAGGACTTCACGGCTCCTCTTGGGCATGTTGAATCGCCAGAGTCACTCCTCTGGAGTTTTAGAGCCGATACAAAGTAATATAAGAATCAAACCCAGTCCTCTTCAGCACAAAAGCCTGTGAACTCATGCACTGCAGTCGATTTAATAACCAAGATTAACCACGATGGCTACGGAGTGACCTAGACTCTAGGTCCGAGAGCATCTGTGGCTGAGGATGCTAGTTCCCTTCCCGGGAGGACCAGCCAAATGATGTTACATTTCCTCCCACCACTCAAGAGTGCATTGCAATTTAGAATGCAGATTTGAAACCTATGGACTTGTTTCTTTCTGGAAGTTTCCATCTAATATTTTCAAACCATCGCTGACCATGGGTCACTGAAACTGCAGAAAGCAAAACTGTGGACGAGGAGACATTAATGTGACTTAGAAAATGAAGTAAACAGCCGAAACCGGTTTGGCTCAGTGGATAGAGCATCTGTCTGCAGACTGAAAGGTCCCAGGTTCGATTCCGGTCAAGGGCATGTATCCTGGTTGCAGGCACATTCCCGGTGGGAGTTGAGCAGGAGGCAGCTGATCGATGTTTCTAACTCTCTTATCCCTCTCTCTTCCTCTCTGTAAAAAAAAATCAATAAAATATATATTTTTTAAAAGAAAATGAAGTGAACAGAGCCCCTTGATTAACATCATGGGGCAACGATACAACAACAGCGGCACAGACCCGTCAGCAAACATGTGAGCAATTTTGAGGATTCCGATCCCACTGGCGATGGATGGGTGCTGTGTGACTAAGTCTGACAAAAAGGTTGGAGCAGAAAGAACCTGAAAGTCCCAGAGGCCGAGACACAGACTGTCATCCGCCGCCTCAATGAATGTGGGAAATCAGTGCTGAGATGACAAAGTCCAGAGGGAATCAGAATTATGGCTTAAAGAAAGGTGCCACCCCAGCCAGTTCTGCTCAGTGGTTGGAGCGCCAACCCGTGGACTGAGGGGTCCCAGTTCCATTCCGATCAAGTGCCCCTCAGCTGCAGGCTCTACCCATGACCCTGGCCAGGGTGCTGTGAGAGGCAACCAACAGATGTGTCTCTTTCACATGGATGTTTCTCTCTCTCTGCTTCTCCCCCTCCCTGCAACTCTCTCTGGAAATCGATGGGAGAATGTCCTCAGGTGAGGATTAACAAACAAAAAACAAACAAACAAAAAAAGCTACCTCCCTCAGCTCCAAGAAGGACCCTGAATTAGGTAGAAGCGTATGGACTACAATCTGCAGAACAGGAAAAAAATGGAGCGTCAACTCCAACTGCCACCTCAAACCCCGGGGCTGACTGAGTCCATAAATGCAAGCATGTCGGTTAATTGCTAACACGGCTTCCTTAGCTGAGTGAGTCAGCATGATTGGAATCCCAGCCATCCGGCCCTGCACTGCCTCAGTGACAGTGGAAACACACTCTGCGGTCGCCCGGGACAACCAGAACATGTGCTCCTGGAGAAATATGAGCCCAGGTGAACTCAGCACGGAGGCCCAGGGACAATGGGTGACATGTAGATTCAAAAACATTTTTTTTAATGTATTTCAGAGAGGAAAGGAGAGGAAGAGAGACATACAAACGTCAATGATGAGAGAGAAAATCATTGATTGGCTGCCTCCTCCTGCAGCGCCCCCCCCCCCCCTGCTCTGGGGATCAAGCCCACAAGCCAGGCATGTGCCCTTGAATGGATGGAACCCCAGACCCTTCAGTCCGCAGGCTGATGCTCAATCCACTGAGCCAAACCGGCTAGGGCCAGAGGTACCTAAGACTATGTTCCCCAGCTCAGCATCTCTGCACAAACATAGATTCCTAAAGATCTGAATGATGTGTGTTTTCGGGCACAGAAGGGTTGTGCTTACCTACGTGTGTAAGAACAGTGATTTTCAGGATGGAGTGGGGAGTGAGGTGGTAGAACATGAGAGGAAGGATGATACTCTGTTTCCCCGAAAATAAGACAGTGTCTTATATTAATTTTTGCTCCCAAAGATGCGCTAGGCCTTATTTTCAGGGGATGTCTGATTTTTCCATGAAGAAGAATACGGTACACATTTATTGTTAAATGAAAATAAAGGAAATGTATTACCTGTATACGGTACGGTAGTACGGTAGTTGTCAACACAAACCAGACAGACTGAATCCTACAGTATCAAGAATTTACTCATTTATTCAATGACAATCATGTCATCATCTTCTGGAACATCATCATAACAATCCAATTCCTGAATTTCTTGGTGAATTTCTTGTGACTCCATTTCTTTCAGAATCAGTGGACCAAATCTCTCATGTTTAGCCTAGGTGTGTGTGTGGGGGGGGGGGGGGGGGGGGCTTATTTTCAGGGGGATGCCTTATATTTCACTCTGTAAGTAGGTCTTATTTTCGGAGGATGTCTTATTTTTGGGGAAACACGGTAGTAAAATCCACACACACACACACACACACACACCCCTCAGGGCAGTCTGCGTGCTCTTAGAGTCTAAGGACCAGGTGGGGCTTGGAGAGGAGGGGGGCACAGGGGGCTGGGGGCTCAGGAGCTCGGGGCCCTCCCCACACCTTCCTCCCACTGGGAGCTCCTGAAGGGGAGGGCAGCGGGCTTGTGTTCCGGAGGATTTTTCTGAAGTCGGACTCCTGGGGGAAAATACACGGACAGAATATTCAGCAGAAGAGGCTCAATGTTCCCGATGGAAATTGAACCAACTGTTTCCTGAGCATCCTTCCCCTTCGCACTGGTGTTACATCTCGGGAGAGGACAGCGCGTCCAGACCTCCCCACCTGTCTCTCACCTTCTAGGGAAGAGCGGGAGAGCTGCCCTGAACAGAACAAACCCTAACGGGATGGGGGGAGGAGGGGAGGAGGGCAGGAGGGGAAGCTGAGAGGGAAGAACAGCTAAGAACAGTCACGCCGATCAGAGTGTCCTCAGGCACTGGCAGACATCCCCCGGGGACAAAACCCACCTCAGCGGAGAAGCAGCGCTTGGAGTGATGTCTCTGCTCTGACCTATGAAGTACTCGGTTCAGAATGGGACAGAGACCACGTCAGGGTGAGCTCCAAAGGGTCTCACTGCTTTTCGCTCCGAAACTCCACCCTCAGCCCCAGGCATTGCCGCTGCCACCAGGCCCTGATGGTCACGCTCCACTTACAGGTGGGGCCGTGACCTGAGAATGTGTGGTGTGTGACATCACAGCGCACACGGACACACACCTCGATGGCAGCCCACTGCACACCTAGGCCAGTGTTTCCCAAAGTGCGGTACGCGTACCCCCAGGGGCACGGGGAGAGTCTGGTGGGGGTACGCGTGGCACCAGAGTTTGGTGGGGATATGCACTGCACCATGCTTAGCGGCGCCTAATTCTACGTTCTCATGAGGACGAGGGGTACTCAGCGTTACGAAAATTATAGAAGGGGTACACATATGTCAAAAGTTTGGGAAACACTGATAGGCTGTATGGTCCAGCCCAGTGGTCGGCAAACTCATTAGTCAACAGAGCCAAATATCAACAGTACAATGATTGCAATTCCTTCTGAGCCAAAAAAAATTTTTTTTTTTAACTTAAACTTCTTCTAACGCCACTTCTTCAAAACAGACTTGCCCAGGCCGTGGTATACAGCAGGCATTTTGTGGGAGAGCCACACTCAAGGGGCCAAAGAGCCGCACGGGTCCAGCCTATTGCTCCCAGGTTGCAAGCCGGTACACACACGTTACTGTACACACAACGTGAGATGACAACCAAGCACAAGAGGAAATGATGCCATCGGGAGACCCAATAAAAAGGAGATGGCACCCAGCCGGGGTAGCTCAGTGGTTAAGCACCAAACCTATGAGCCAGGAGGTCACGGTTCAATTCCCAGGCAGGGCACATGCCCAGGTTGTGGGCTCCATCCCCAGCGTGGAGCATGCAGGAGGCAGCTAATTAATGATTCTCTCAAATCATTGATGTTTCTGGCCCTCTTCCTCTCTGAAATAAACAAAAATACTTTTTTAATAAAAAAAAGGAGATGGATGAGGCTGCTGTTTCATAACATAGCAGACTGTTTCACAGTAAACTTTTTTTTTACAAGTAGAAAGGGATTAAAAGCATGCTACAGTAAATACATCAGTAACGTAGTTTATTAGCATTATCAAGTATTATGGGCTTCACCTATTTGCATGTGCTATACTTTTATGTGACTTTCATATAACTGGCAGGTGGCTCAGCTACATAGAGTTAAATGAGTGACCAACACCTAATAAATAACTTGATAAAATAACTCACGTGTGAGATGTCAGCACATGTAAGCCATGATCCGTCCTATTCAGAGAAATGCAATGTTTTACTATACGTGTGTTTTTTTTTCCTGCAAAAGAGGAACTTCAGCCCTAACTGGTTTGGCTCAGTGGATGGAGTGTTGGCCTTCGGACTGAAGGGTCCCAGGTTCGATTCCGGACAGGGACATGTACCTTGGTTTCAGGCATATCCCCAGTGGGGGGTGTGCAGTAGGCAGCTGGTCGATGTTTCTAACTCTCTATCCCTCTCCATTCCTCTCTGTTAAAAAAACAATAAAACATATTGGAGAGGTGGGGGGGAGAGGAACTTCAATGCTGAGCCAGCTCTGGGGGAATGAGGGCCTGCTGACCAGGTCTCAGAAAGTCACAGACGTGTTTCTATTTTAAAGTCACTCAAGGGATTTGGACATTGTTATTACACCTTAGAAAGAGGTGGCGCTGCCTTCAGAGGCACGGTCTTCTCCATCCTGAATCTTTACTTAGTATGTTCTCAACTGACCCGCCAGGAAAAGTCAGAAAAGTTGTGCCAAGAGTCAGAAAAAATGTCATTCAGATAAGCACAAGGACATGTGCCTAAAAAAAGCTCAGATTTATTTCAGGAGCTTACGGAGGGGGCTCAGAAGCTACATTTTTTCAGTCCATAAATTTGGTTTAAATATAACGTGGATTGTAGGATAACATCAGTCCGGACCTCAGGCTCTTTCCACTTCAAATAACTGCCTGCAACAAAACCCCAGGTTTGTTGCAGGGACTGTTGGTCAGCAACCTTTCTGAAGAAACCACTCTTTCATGAAAAGCTAAAGGTAAAGAATAATTAAGGGCAGCTCACAGAAATGTTGATCAGTGTTCCTCTCCTGGCACCCCACAAAAAAATTTGTGAGCCACCGAAACCGGTTTGACTCAGTGGGTAGAACATCGGCTTGCAGACTGAAGGGTCACAGGTTCGATTCTGGTCAAAGGCATGTGCCTTGGTTGTGAGCACATCCCCGGTAGGGGGCGTGCAGGAGGCAGCTGATCGATGTTTCTCTCTTATCGATGTTTCTAACTATCTATCTCTCTCCCTTGATCTCTGTAAAAAATCAATAAAATGTGTATTTTTAAAAATGTGTGAGCCCGAATTGTGCTTGCAAGTAAAATATGTCACTGATTTTGAATTTAAGAAGCAATCGGTGCAAAATCAGTTGCCAATCAGCCCCAGACTTATGGCCTCCTCTGGCTGGTATTGTCCTGTTTTGTGTCTAACTTACTTTTTTTTTTTTTTTAACTGAATGCCTAGGGCCATGCATAATTTTCCCCAAAGAGAAAAGTACAGCAACTGTGCTGATTTATCATAGCTAACCAACCAATTTGAAAGAAAAAAAAATTATGATAAAACACAGTGTTGAAAAGATTTTAAAAGCTGCTCCGGGTAAATGGGGCATTAGTCTGAGCAATTCCACTTAGGTTAATTATTTTAGTCATTGTCTAATTATGGACACGTGACTATTCCATTTAATTTGCCAATGGATTTTCCTAGTGTGTCTACCTTGATTTTCTATAATTTCTTCCTTTATAAAATAGAGATGTGTTGCCGCTCCTCATACAGAGAATGTAAAGATGGATTTAAAGAATCTACTCTGAAAATATATTACGCAAAGCAATTGAAAAACGACCTTCTTGCTGAAACTGGTTTGGCTCAGTGGTAGAGCGTCGGTCTGCGGACTGAAAGGTCCCAGGTTCGATTCTGGTCAAGGGCATGTACCTTGGTTGCGGGCACATCCCCAGTGGGGGTGTGTGCAAGAGGCAGCTGGTCAATGTTTCTCTCTCATCGGCATTTCTGGCTCTCTATTTCTCTCTCCTCCTCTGTAAAAAATCAATAAAATATATTAAAAAGAAAAATTACCTTCTTACTTGGGGTATTGAGCACATGATTGGTCTCTAATCCCTGTCACATGTTGTCCTTCCTTCTTTTCCTTGTTGCTTTCTTAGTCTCCTTGTTTGTTTTGGGAAGTAGTAAAAGGTCTTAACCAGAAGGTCAGAAAGTTATTCTAGCCCTGGATTACCTCATCTGAACTACTCGACATCACACTAATCTCAGGCCCTCACTTATAAAGCATAGACAAATGCTATTCCCCTTTGCTCCTTTGCATAGCTTTGTGACAGAAAAATATAATGCATGTGAAAAACACTCTCAAACTGCAAAATCCTATATTAAAAAAATGAGATGCTATTAACAATGTGAATGTAAAAGCTAAAGAAATTAAAAAAAAAAAAAAAAAAAAAGCAAGAGTGGGCATTGGGGCCTGTGAATAACGTGCCACAGCCGCCAGCATTTATAAACCTGAGGCCGCCCTCCATTTTTAAGGACTCTCAGTAGCTTAAGTAGCTACACTTCTGTTTCTCTAACCCCAGGAGCATGTATCGGTCAAAAATCACTGGCATAATGTTCCGGGAGCCTGACTCTCATTCCGTGAAAGCCTGGGGGACCAGGGAGGATAAAAATCTGGCCCATGTTTATGCCTACGCTCAATTATATAACAACACACATACCAAAATTTTCCAAAATGTATTTCGGAAAGGCAGACTAGCAGAGCCAGGTCTCAAGGAGCAAAGTGAACCCTACCCACGTGCTCAACCCCAATGCTTTAGGGGCCAGGCCACGAAAGTCTGGGTCAGAAATTCTGGATGGCTTGCACCTTTTGCTGTGTGGCTTTGCGTTCCATTGGCATTGTATGTTAGTGAGCGCTCATCAGTAAGAGTAACAGTATGTGGGGAAGGGCTGTGGAGGGGAGAACGGACTGGTTTTCAATACTTTAGTGGGTACGTTCGATTCTGATGGCTTCTCCATCTCTGGGCAGGCAAGGCGGGGAGGAGAATGGAGAGTTATCAGGCAGCAAGGACACCCTATTCCGACCTCAGAAGGCTGCTGTGAGGATCCAAACGAAACTCTGCCGGCAGGCAGTGAGGGAGCTTCAATAAATGTTGCTTATTTTGTACTTTGCGGGTAGCAGAAACAAGGACAGACAGAGTGGCCGGCGATACCCTGTTTCCCCGAAAATAAGACAATGTCTTATATTAATTTTTGCTCCCAAAGATGCGCTAGGCCTTATTTTCAGGGGATGTCTGATTTTTCCATGAAGAAGAATACGGTACACATTTATTGTTAAATGAAAATAAAGGAAATGTATTACCTGTGTACGGTACGGTGGTACGGTAGTTGTCAACACAAACCAGACAAACTGTGAATCCTACAGTATCAAGAATGTACTCATTTAGCCGGGACCGGTTTGGCTCAATGGATAGAGCGTCGGCTTGGGGACTGAAGGGTCCCGGGTTCGATTCCGGTCAAGGGCATGTACCTTGGTTGCGGGCATATCCCCAGTAGGGGGTGTGCAAGAAGCAGCTGATCGATGACTCTCTCTCATCGATGTTTCTAACTCTCTATCTCTCTCCCTTCCTCTCTGTACAAAATCAATAAAATGTATTTAAAAAAAAAAAAAAAAGAATGTACTCATTTATTCAATGACAATCATGTCATCATCTTCTGGAACATCATCCTAACAATCCAATTCCTGAATTTCCTGGTGAATTTCTTGTGACTCCATTTCTTTCAGAATCAGTGGACCAAATCTCTCATGTTTAGTCTAGCAGGGGGCCTTATTTTCAGGGGGATGCCTTATATGTCACTCAGAAGGAAACCTGTAAGTAGGTCTTATTTTCGGAGGATGTCTTATTTTTGGGGAAACACGGTAGTAAGCCATCTCCTCAGAGGGCAGCAACCAGCAGCTGCTCGGTCACAAGCGAGATGGACAAGCAGCATCGCCCGGCCCCCAGCCCCACAGCCCAGCTCAGCCTTCCCCGGCTCTGCTCCCCGAAGGCGTGTGCATCGTGACAATTCACCGCTGTCACCTCAGGCCCGAAATAACCAGACACACCATGGGAGCCGCGGATGGGATGTCAGCCAATCAGACCTGCCCCCGAGGAGACGCGGACAAAGGAAACACTCACCAAAGGAAAGAGCCCTTTTCCTTCGGGCGTAACCGAGTCTCCACACTGCTTCCTTGAGTGTCAATAGATCCCAGAAGATACTTAGATACTTTCTCTAACGTCCATGTAATAAAAAGAAAACTATTCTTAGGAATACATGATGTGTACAGCACTGCAGGGCTTACAGAGCAATTTATTTCACATTTACAAGAGGAGAGAATAAAAAGAACAGCTCCAGGAATGGGACCTCATGATTTTCACTCACACACACACACACACACACACACTGAGTAGCGAGACTATATATATATATATATATATATATATATATATAATTTTTTTTAATTTTTATTTATTTTTTTACAGTAAGGAAGAGAGAGGGATAGAGAGGTAGAAACATCGATGGGAGAGAATCACCGATCGGCTGCCTCTTGCACACCCCCCACTGGAGATGTGCCTGCAACCAAGGTATTGTACATGCCCTTGACCGGAATCAAACCCAGACCTTTCAGTCCACAGGCTGACGCTCTACCCACTGAGCCAAACTGGCTTTGGCTATATATATATATATATATATATATATATATATATATTCTTTTTAAGTTCAAGAACCACCCTGAGAACCTCCACCATCAACATGTCCAGCAGAGGGCAGAATAGATTCAACATGGAAAAACCTAAGGTTAATTCATCAGGCCACTTGCAAGCTGTGCAAGATTTACAAGGGATTGCATTGTTTCCTTCTCGGACACAGGATGGAAAATATGTGTCATTTCAGTATTGAACAAGCCCATTTACCTAAAAGCCAGTTGCAAGAAAAAAAAAAAAACAAGCAAAGGGAACTCGTCAAGAGCTGTAGCGTCCACTTTACATATAAGTCGGCCTGTCTTTATACACGACGGCGATATGACAACTTTTTGACAAAGAGTTTTCTTAGTCTGCAGAGGATATTGGCTTAACTCTTGCAATTGCCCTTAGGTACAGAAATGATAAGTCACATGGCTCTACCGCTTGACAGTCCATAATGCTCAGCGACATTATCTTGCTACATTAGCTTGTCACGTGTCTAACCTAAGGAACTCCCAGTTAATCCTTTTTAAAAAATATATATTTTATTGGTTTTTTTACAGAGAAGAAGGGAGAGGGAGAGTTAGAAACATCAATGAGAGAAAATCATCGATCAGCTGCCTCCTGCACACCCCTCACCGGGGATGTGCCCTCAACCAAGGTACATGCCCTTGACCAGAATCGAACCTGGGACCTTTCAGTCCGCAGGACGACGCTCTATCCACTGAGCCAAACCAGTTTCAGCCCAAGGTAATCCTTGAATGATGTTTCTACCTCGAGCAGCTATGCTTCCCCAGAGTTCCTTTCTCACACACACAACTGACCAACAAGGTTCTGCATGATACTTTAGCCCTTACAGGGGCCTTTCACATCAGAGTCCGGTTAAGAGACAAGGAGGTTGGCGGGAAAGACTCATTACTCTTTTTTTTTTTTTTTAATATATTTTATTGATTTTTTACAGAAAGGAAGAGAGGGGGATAGAGAGCTAGAGATGAGAGAGAAACATCGATCGATGAGAGAGAAACATCGATCAGCTGCCTCCTGCACATCCCCTACTGGGGATGTGCCTGCAACCAAGGTACATGCCCTTGACCGGAATCGAACCTGGGACCTTTCAGTCCGCAGACCGATGCTCTATCCACTGAGCCAAACCAGTTTCCTCCTCGAGACTCATTACTCTTAGCACAGGCGAGAAACTGGGACTCCGGGAGGTGTGATGGGATTGTCCCAGCATCACTTAGCACTTGGGGATTAAGCCGACACTCCAGTCTGTGCCCTGACCCAAGTCCAGCTCTCTCCCTGCCGCCTCTTTCTCAGAACCGCGGGCCTTCTCCGCTGCGAGAGGCCCGCCCTCCTATGTGTTATGTGAAAAATACACGGAGGTTTTTATTGGTGAGTGTTTAATAAATAGGCATTGAATCATCGGGAAGTGCAAATGGACGCAGGAAGTCCTGAGCAGCGTTCTTTTTTAGAGATGAGGAGGGTGTGCTTCACAAAACCGGTGTTCTTACATGTCACGCAGACACGGTACGCTGCTTATTCCTGAGATCTACATGGTGTTCCTTCCCATAGCGCAGCACGAGGCTCTCCTCCAGTAATAGCTGCAGATTTCACCCTCCCAGTCAGACCTGGAGCTCCAGCTACTGGCAGCTCACCCTCAGAATAGGCTAAGCTAGTTCCGATCGTCTTTGAGCCGTTCTCTCGTAAAGCAGGGAGATGTGCAGCCGCTAGCTTTATTGTCTGCCTGGACGCTGCTGGATGGGAAAAGCCACGTCAATATTCCACTGATTGGGTCCTAATAAACGTTATCGGAAACCGAAGCATTTCGTGGTGGAGGTTAGCAAGCTATTTGGCCTTAACCAATCAAACCACGGAAAGGCTGCTACAGCAGAGATGATCTTTGAAGAATGAACACATCAAACTTAATTCAAAGGAAACCTCTTTCTCCTTTCCCCTCTCCTCCCCTCCCTTTTTTTTTTTTTTTTTTTTTTTTTTTTTTTTTTTTTTTTTGCCGGTTAAGTGTTCTGGTAAATTCTAAACCCACCACCTCATGGAGGAACTCCTGCTGCCTTGCATGCATCCTAACCGGGAATGATGATGCTGGTGCATTGCAGCAGCGAGGTCTCCGTATGTTCCTCCACCTCTGTCATCATCAGGAGATCCTGTGGTTTCTGCTCTGGGAAGAGGCAGCCAAGGACTTGCTGAGCTTCATAAGGCCGAGCCCAGCAGGCAGACCCAGCCACGTGTCCATCGGTGAACAAAATGCACACCGTCTGATCCGTCACTTGCTCCTGTTCTGTGCCCAACGTGTTCCCCGCTGCAGGAGGTCACACGCCCCCTGCCCCCTGCTGTCCCTGTGCCTCCTCCCATTCCCTGCATCCCTCCGCTAATGAAATGGGGTGACAGACAGGCAGGGGAACAGGAGAGGGTCTCCCTCCTGAGGAGACAATGTTAAATCGAAATAAAGGCGATAGCCTAAACCGGTTTGGCTTAGTGGATAGAGCATCGGCCTGCGGACTGAAAGGTCCCAGGTTCGATTCCAGTCAAGGGCATGTATTGTACCTTGGTTGCTGCGGGCACATCCCCAGGAGGAGGTGTGCAAAATGCAGCTGCTGGATGATTCTCTCTCATAGATGTTTCTAGCTCTCTATCCCTCTCTCTTCCTCTCTGTAAATAATCAATAAAATATATTTTTTTAAAAAAGGCGACAGCCTTGGGTTCGCAGTGTGCAGCCTTTCCCTGCGGGGACTCCTCCTCCCCCACTTTGGGGTCTGGAGCATGCACACGGGGTAGGGGAAGGGAGGGGAGGGGAGGGGAGGGAAGCACGAGCTCCCTCATCCCCCTCCACCCCCTGCAGGGCCTGCAGCCAAGTTCGCAGCAGGCACAGCCCTTGACCACGCCCGGCCGCCAGGCCTCGGCCAAGGTCGCCGGCCAAGGCGGGAGCTCCCGGAGAGGTCCCGGTCTGTCTGCACCCGCACCGGCCGCGGCCGGCCCACGGCGTCCCGCCCGCCCGAGGGCGCCCGGAGCCCGCGCCGCCGCCGCCACCGCCGCCTGCAGGACCCTCCGGGCGGGCGAACGTGACCGCCCAGGGCCGGCGCCGGCCCGCCCCCTGGCCCGTCCGCGGGCGGCCAATCAGCGCCGCGCGGGGGCGTGGCCGGCGTCGTGAGCCCCGCCCCCGCGCGAGCCCTCCGCGCGTTATAAATACGGCCGCGGGCTCGGCCGCCGCACGCAGCAGCGGCAGCAGCGGCCCGGGCGGCAGGCAGGACTAGAATGCAAAGTGCCATGTTCCTGGCCGTCCACCACGACTGCGGATCCATGGACAAGAGCTCTGGCAGCAGCCCCAAGAGCGAGGAGAAGCGGGAGAAGATGAAGCGCACCTTGTGAGTACCGCCTTCTTTCCCCCTCCGCAATCCCCGCCCGAGCTCCCCGCGTTTGCTGCAGGATGCAAACCCCGAGCTCCCCGGATGCCTAGAGGCTCGGCTTTGACAATAGGAAACTATGCAGGCTGCGTCTCTGCAGGGGGGGAAAAAAAAAAAAAAACCTTATGTGCAAAACTTTAATTGGCTAAGTGAGGTTAAATCCGTGTGGTCTGTGCTTTGATGCATGAGCGAAGGGCTCTCGGGAAGACAGAGTTGAGGAATTGAAGAAATTTCTTGATTCCTATGCGGTGGGAGAGGCGGGTGAGAAATTGGGGGTTGGCTTTTTGTCCCCCTGCTGCGTCTAAGCGCATCCCCTTCGTTTGTATGTTGCATTTTTAAGTTCTGAGCAGCTTCCATAGCGGCAGGCATGGAGATATTTTTGCTGCTCTGGATATATTCTTTTTTAAATCCACTTCTTTCTTTTTTTCTTCTTCTTCTTTTTCCTTTTTAACTTGGTAATGTAGTGGATCATCTGCTTCGGATGAGCGTTGTAGCAGGGGGTGGGAGAGTCGGTCACACACCCCTCCTTGTACCAGCTCTGGCTGGTCCAGAGCCTTCCCCTCAGAGGGCAGAAAGGACATGAGCGTTACTGGTTCAGGCCAGTTCCACTGGCATTTCAAGTGTGAAATGTCCAGGGATTATAATTAACGTTGCAGGAAAAAAAAAAAACGGCTGCCTTTTTCGGGCCAGAAATGCCATCTGCCTTTTGAACTGTGCAAACTAAATGTATTAAACGACCCTAGTCATTTAGGTGGTCCTTCCCTTAGACACAAAACTAATAGGTATGTTCAGGCAGATGAAAGAAACCAATTGTGCTCAACACAGAAGTGCAGGGACTAAATAAGGCACTTAAAAAAGAGTTCTTGTTTTATCTCACTTCAGTTTGTCTCTATTTCCTGGGAGGCTTTAGTAAAAAAAAAAAACAAAAAAACGCCATCAGCTGCAGTAGCAATTTCAACTGTTGCCACTTTAGTGAATCTTTTCTCCTCCTTCCTTTGCAGGTTAAAAGATTGGAAGGCTCGCTTGAGCTACTTCTTGCAACACTCCTCCTCTCCTGAGAAGTCCAAGACCACCGGCAAGAAGAGCAAACAGCAAACCTACATCAGGTGAGCTGGAGGTCTTGTTCTTGGCAAAGCCGGTGCGCTGTCTGCCTTGTGGGAACAGGGAGTGGGATTCCTGGGTGCCTTAGCTCACCTGCACCTTCTCTTCTCTTGCAGGCCTTCCCCCGAGGAGGCACAGCTGTGGTCGGAAGCCTTCGATGAGCTGCTCGCCAGCAAATGTAAGTCGGCCACTTGAATGTCATCCGCCTCAGGCGTCCCCAGGGTCTAGCGAGGTCGTGTCCACACGACAGGGACAGCGGCTGGACAAGCACTGCCACACGAGGCCCCTGTTTCTCCTCTGTTCCCCAGCGCTGAACCGTGGCCGTGCAGGGTTGATTCGTTCCAGGTGGTGGTGGGGAAAACGAGCCTAAATAATTTACAGCGGCAGTTGCTCTTTGTTGAGGTTGACTCAGCTTTTCCATTGCACACGCGCTGTTTGCAAGAGGCACGGCTCCCTATAAATATTTGCATTGACAGCGAAGCCCAGTATTTATATCTTCGGAGTGGCTTGCCAACTTGAGCATTTTGCCCACTGGCTTCTTACGTCTTGAAGGAGCTAAATCCTGAGGATTACAAGCTTTGAGTGCAATCTAAGATATTGCTTTTATATAGAAATAATAACATATGGGGGCAGGGGACTGGGAGACGTAGGGGGGAAAAGATAAGGGATTATTTGGTCACTTAATTCACACTCTGCGTGCCTTCCCTTTCAGATGGTCTTGCTGCCTTCAGGGCTTTTCTGAAATCGGAATTCTGTGAAGAAAACATCGAATTCTGGCTGGCCTGCGAAGACTTTAAGAAAACCAAATCACCCCAAAAGCTGTCCTCAAAAGCGAAGAAGATCTACACGGACTTCATAGAAAAAGAGGCCCCCAAAGAGGTAAGAAAAGGAAAAATCCCCGTGTTAAGCATATTTTGAACATTTTTAGCACCAAAAAGAAACCAAAGCGTTGCAGAGAAATCTTAAAAGGGGGATGGGAATGGGAGCAATGTGCTTCCTCTAACCCAGGCTTTGAACTAAGTTTCTTCAGTGGCTAGGCGGGAGAAGCTAATCAGATGTTACAGTTGGGGGGGAGGGGGAGTGTTGTTGGTTTTCAAACATTAAATAAGACTCAAACCTCTTAGCTCTGAATATGGAATAAAGCACTTCTCTCTGTTGGATCGTTTCAGATAAACATAGACTTTCAAACCAAAACGCTCATTGCCCAGAACATCCAAGAGGCTACGAGCGGCTGCTTTGCGACAGCCCAGAAGAGGGTGTACAGCCTCATGGAGAACAACTCCTACCCCCGGTTCCTGGAGTCGGCCTTCTACCAGGATCTGTGTAAAAAGCCCCAGATCGCCGAGGAGGCCCACGCCACATGAGATAAACAGCGACCCCCCCTGGCGTGGAGGACTTTTCACTTTGTCCCCGAGGGGGAAAGGCCGTGACCTTCCCCAGAGGACTGACCTTGACTGCAGCCTGGGTGTTGGGGAGACGTCACTCAGAACTGTTGACTCAGAGTTGGGGAGCGCCCTGGGGAGCTGGCAGCCCCAGCTCAGGAGAGGCTTGCCCCGGGGTGGCCTCCGTGTCCGTGACTGTACAGCACACACACACGGGGAACGCGTGGTCTGATCCGGGGAGGTGTCTCCCTCGGGAAGGGCGGGAACCTGGGATGGAAAGAGAAGGATGAAATACTTATTGGTCCAAAAAGCATTTTTGAAATCAATGGGGTCTGGGATCCCTGTGGGCCCTAAGTCGCTGGCTGTACATCTTTCCCAACGTCGGTCCCTGTTGCCACACAGTGGTTTTAGTTGTAGTTCGTTTTTTTGTACTAAAGTGATGTTAACGTGTTTACTATGTGCAAGCATATCCATGTGCTCGTGACTGCAGATCTCCGGTCCCCTGTGGTCTCGGGACCCTGACAGCTGACACGGCCTGTGTTTTTACCGCCCCTCGGTGGGAACCGGAGTGAGTGCTATTATTGTGTAGGGAGTAGCGTCCGTTGTGAGTGCCAAAAACATGTCCTGAAGGCAGCTAACCTTTGAAGTGGTCTTTGCATACTTTTAATAAATTTATTTTGATAAATAATGTCAACTGACTATTGCGTCCAGATGTGGGTGTTTTCTGTTGTTGGGCTGGTCACGGGGAAATAACGGCAGAATCAAGGGCACACATCTCCTTTCTGACAGATCAGAGTGGGCGTTTCTCCGAAGAGCTGGGGGAAATGGTCCCAGCTCCACAAGGTTTACCTAAGTCAGATCACATGATCACATCCCCAGAGTCACCCTGGGAATCGAGCTTTCCAATGTAATCTCACAAAAAACAAAAACAAAAAAAAAACAAGCTTGTGCATAATGAAAACGAAAGAACATGGACCCCCAAGTCCTGTTTGTGAGGTTCTGTTCAAGACCAGCTAAATGGGAGACCAAAACCAATGTCATGGAGACGGCGGGCCAAAGGCATTCCTGTAACTAAGCTTCCCAAATGAAGAGGCAGACGCTAAGCCCGGTGAATGCAGGCCAGCCTTTTGGACCCCCCTGGGTTCCAAGTTCCCCTATGGAGCGCTGGCCTGAGCTTCCCAAATACGCACCTGGGGCTGTTCGCCTCCGTGACAGGTCAGGAGGAAAAATCCTGATCGCCCTGCCTGGGTTCAGCCAAGAAAAAGATGTGAGAGGGAGGGGGGCGGTGAAGCGAGGCAAAAATAAAGGGGGGATGGGATGAAAAGTAAAAAAAAAAAAAGGAGCTCCCCTCTTGGATTCGGAAACCTGAGCCCAAGGAATGAGGCCTCAGCTCTGATCTGACCTGGGAGTCCCCTCTCCCAGACTGACACATTCCTGCCTATCCCACTGATTCCTGGGAGGGAGGGGCGTTGTAAAGCACTTTTTTTAAAAGAAGGAAAACAGACCTCATTTACATTTTTTTTTAGACTTTTTTTTAAGTTAGTAACCTGCTCATTTTTTTTAAGTATGGTTTTTTAAATATATATATATATATATATATATATATATATATATTTTTTTTTTTTTTTTACAGATAGGAAGACTGAGAGAGTTAAAAATATCGATGAGAGAGAATCATCCATCAGCTGCCTCTTGTACACCCCCTACCGGGGATGTGCCCGCAACCAAAGCACATGCCCTTGACGGGAATCGAACCTGGGACCTTTCAGTCCGCAGATCAACGCTCTGTCCACTGAGCCAAACCGGTTTCGGCTAGACATTCTTACTCTTCCCACAGTTCATGGTCTTTGGTTTTCGTTTTTCATTGATTTTTAGTGAGAGAGGGCGAGGGAGGGAGAGAAACATCCATCAAATCTGTGTACCCCTCTACCGGGGATCAAGCCCGAAACCTGGGCAGGTGACCTGAGCTGGAATCCAACAGGCAACCTTTATATACAAGGGATGGTGCCCAAAACTACTGAGCCACACTGGCCAGGGCCTGTCCTTTAAGTTCAGTTTTCATTGTGCTTGAGCGGGTTTCACATGAAGCAGGCTTTCTGGCACCCACAGGCTCCAGCTCCGTGACGGACATGGTCTCGCTCATTCCCGTGCCACCAGCAGGCCAGAATGACATGTGAATAACGACATATGAATAGGTGCTCCGTGAATAGGGAAAGGGTCACGGAGAGGGATATTTCTTCGGAGAATCAGTTATGTCAGGTCTGCACGAGCCTGAATTTGGAAAGGTCCTGGCCAAACAGAAAAACCCGGGAGCCGTGCCACAGGTCCGAGTTGTCACCAGGTCCTGTGCCGTTGACTTCCCGTCTCCAGGAGCCTGCTTTCTGTCACCGCCCTGGTCGCAGGAGCCACCATCTGATGCCCGGGAGACTGCTTGGGCCCCCCCCCCCCACCTCACTCCTTCCCCTCCCCCAATACACTTTCTGCTTTTTAACTCTAGGGACCCTTTCAAGACATAAAGCTGCTCTCGTCTCCTGTGGCTTGTAAACCTTTGACAGGTTCCCCCCAAGCCATTCAGGAGATAAAGGTGCAATCCCAACTAGGGTCTAACACCTTCATGGTCTGACCCCTCCTTCCATTCCAACCTTGTCCCCAGTGTCCTCGGCTAGCCACCCTGGCCTACTTCCGCCCGCTTGTAGGTGCCATGCCGACTGGTTTCACAGGGCCTGGAATGCTGCTTGAGTCCTTACTCATCATCGTTCATCTCTCACGGCCATGGTCACTTCCTCTGGGGAAGGCTTCCCAGACCTCCTCACCAAGGTCAGAGCCCCTAGGAGACATGCTCAGAGCACCAGGTTCTCTCGTGGAGAGCCCGTTAGTAGAGTTCGCGTTTACTATGTAGCTTATTTGGTCATCCTAGCTCCGCGGTGGGCAAACGGCGGCTCGCGAGCCACGTGCGGCTCTTTGGCCCCTTGAGTGTGGCTCTTCCACAAGATACCGCGGCCTGGGCGAGTCTATTTTTGAAGAAGTGGCGTTAGAAGAAGTTTTAAGTTTAAAAAATTTGGCTCTCACCAAAACCGGTTTGGCTCAAACTTTTGACATGTGTGTACCCCTTCTGTAATTTTCGTAACGCTGAGTACCCCTCGTACTCATGAGAATGTAGAATTAGGTGCAGTGCATATCCCCACCAAACTCCGGTGCAACGCGTACCCCCACCAAACTCTTCCCGTACCCCTGGGGGTACGCGCACCACACTTTGGGAAACACTGGCTCAGTGGATAGAGCGTCGGCCTGCGGACTGGAAGGTCCCAGGTTCGATTCCGGTCAGGGCATGTACCTTGGTTGCAGGCACATCCCCAGTGGGGGTTGTGCAGGAGGCAGCTGATCCATGTCTCTCTCTCATGGATGTTTCTAACTCTGTATCCTTCTCCCTTCCTCTCTGTAAAAAAATCAATTATATATATATATATATATATATATATATATATATATATATATATATATATATATATTTTTTTTTTTTTTTTTTTTTTTTTAATGTGTCTCTCCAAAGAAATGTCAATCGTTGTACTATTGATACTTGGCTCTGTGGACTAATGAGTTTGCCGACCATTGGTTTAGCTCTTTCCTCTTTCCAATGGTTGATGCCACTATTGGAAGACGACGTGTCTTTTTCTGCTCACTGCTGAATTCCAGCACCCAGCACCCAGCACCAGGCCTGGCACGCGGGGTGAATAAACAGTCAGAGGTCTGATGAATGCATTTGGGTGAAATAAGAAGCGTCTTCCAACAACACAAAAGAACCAGGGACAGGGTTTCAAAAACCCCATTGGCATCCATGTCTGATAGTATCGGCAGAGCTTTTTCCTTCGACAAAAAATGAAATATTCTTACGAAGCATCTTCTCTATGACTTTTGATTTGCAATAGGAGAAGCCAGATTGCAGTCACACACACACACACACACACACACACACACACGAGTTTTGACCTTTTCAGGGCTGCTCAGTGACAGGCTCGAATCAGGATCCAGGTGGCATATTTTCCAATGTTCTCTAGTGGAACACGCTGAAATAGATCCGAGATTAGACACGACATACCTCCACAAATAAATGTTCGTGGTGTTCCTCACGGGATCCATAGTCCGTTCGTTTGGACAGTGTTTCCTTTTTCGTATATTTTAAGCCCGGGAGCATTTCAGACAGTCCCCCAGGGGGTGGAGCGGGGAGAAGGAATTGTCTATTTATTATCGGTCACGTGAGCAGAGGGAGGCAATCTATTAAGTTTCAATGGGTCGCTTCAAGCGACACCTGAAATTTCATGGAAAGCAGGTCTTTGGTAGAGGGGCGGCTGATTCGGGTGCTTCCCACAGTATTTGATGATGCTCGCCTTGAAGGGGCTGGCGAGTGGAGAGAATCTGTCTTAATCTGGAAGTGCCCGCCCTGTGCCAGGCACTCTGCCAGGTCTAACTCTGTTTTCCGACGTTAGCCTGAAACTGCAGGTCAAGATGGACTACATCTGACTTCATAGGTTGTCGCCGCTGTTAAGTGGCTGGCTCTGACCTGTACGGAGACTCACATGGTCTGGACGAGATGCTCTAGGAAATCACTTCTGTATTTTTTGTCAATGGCAAGGAGATGGCGTTTACCCGGCTTTTGGCAACCCCAAAGAGCTTCTCCTGGGACCCGAAGGGTTAACAGAGGAACACCCCCCCACCCCCCGCAGTGGTAAGAAGTATGTTCTAGCCCCATGGTCTGCAAACTGCGGCTCTTTGGCCCCTTGAGGGTGGCTCTTCCACGAAATACCACGGCCTGAGGTAGTCTATTTTGAAGGAGTGGCGTTAGAAGTCTAAGTTTAAAAAAATTCGGCTCTCAAAAGAAATAGCAGCGGAGACAAGTTTGGCTCAGTGGATAGAGCGTTGGCCTCCGGACTGAAAGGTTCCAGGCTCGATTCCGGTCAAGGACATGTACCTTGGTTGAGGGTGCTTCCCCAGTGGCAGGTGTGCAAGAGGCAGCTGATCAATGTTTCTCTCTCATGGATGTTTCTAACTCTATTCCTCTCTCTTCCTCTCTGTGAAAAATCAATAAAATATTTTTTTTTTAAAGAAAGAAAGAAATTGCAATCATTGTGCTGTTGATATTTGGCTCTGTTGACTAATGAGTTTGCCGACCACTGTCCTAGCCCTAAGGCAACAGCATTAGACAGAGGCCTGATGTTAACCATTCTGGACCTGTGATCCAGCATGACGAGACCACAGCGCACATGGAGGATAAGGCCTCAGGTGGGCGTAGCCTGGGACCAGGTGGTAGAGGGCCATGAATATTGAAGGAGAGGATTTTATTCTGAAGCAATGGGGTGCCAATCTCAGCCAAATGTACAGAAACACACACACACACACACACACACACACACACGCTGAAACCGGTTTGGCTCAGTGGATAGAGCGTCGGCCTGCAGACTGAAGGGTCCTAGGTTCTATTCCAGTCAAGGGCATGTACCTTGATTGCAGGCACATCCCCAGTGGGGGGGGGGGGGGGGGTGCAGAAGGCAGCTGATGGATGTTTCTCTCTCATCGATGTTTCTAACTTTCTCTCT
Organism: Pipistrellus kuhlii; assembly: GCF_014108245.1. NCBI lineage: Eukaryota > Metazoa > Chordata > Mammalia > Chiroptera > Vespertilionidae > Pipistrellus > Pipistrellus kuhlii. The sequence goes on from NW_023425524.1 coordinate 6,665,837, forward strand.
CTCTCCCCCCTTTTAAAAAAAGAAAAACACACACAAAAGAGTTTTGAGCTTCAATAGGAAGGATGAATAGGAGGCAGAAAGATGAGTTAGGAGACGCAGTCATAGCCCAAATGATAATACCATGGGCCTACACCAGGATGGTGTCACCAAATAATCCAGGGTCTCTTTACAGCAAATTACACATCACCTACTCTCTGCAGAACACTGATCTAAACCACACAGAGAACACATATCAAGACACGGAAAATACATTTCCTGTCTTCCAAGAAGCAACGATTAAGTGCCTGATGAAATAAGGTACAAAAATTAAAACGTAAGGTAGGCTCTGACTGCTGATGACAAACACCTTAAGCTTGAGTGAATCAAGAATGGTGAAGTCCCATTTTTTTAGGAGATTTAAAGAATGAGTAGATTTTACATGGATGAAGGGGAGAATCTTAACGGAAGAGAAACCGTTCAAGTAAGGGGAAAGGGGAAGCAAGATGGCATCTTGCATTGCGCTGTGATATTTTGGATAAGGATGTATATTTGAAAGCTATTTCCTTGATTCTTTTTTTTTTGTAAATATTCATGAAGATTTCTCTGGGCAAGAAAGATATGAAAAAGCAGAAGAAATATCGATAGTTGTCTACTGAGAAGGAAAGGAACAGAAAGACTAGAAGGTCAAAATAAAAACTAAAGACATTTTTTTTTTCTCGCAAACAAGAGCTCTGTAAGCTCCTCAGCCAGCCTAGTCACCCTCCGGGATATCTCGAGCATCTCTTTCTTTCATGACAGCCAGGTGCTTACTCACCACTGTCATCCTCTCAGCGAGATCCCAAGATGTCTCAGAGCCCATGTCCTGCTTCTCATTTACCCCCTAGTCTGTCTTTTCTCACGTCATTCTTACAACCAGAAAAAGGTATCAACTCTCTGGAGTGTCTCCAGTCAAAGTAAACTTCTATACGTAAGGCTAAAAATGTTCACTACTTGTTTTAATTTTTTTCTGCCCTTTCAATTGTTTCTCACCACTGACCAGTAATATTCACTGCTGAATTTTCTTATTGTTCTTAGATATATTCCTCTCTCTTATGATTATAAATCCAATTGTTTTCCTTCCTTAAAACTGACCTTTCTTCCCTTAAATTTTATTCATTTTTCAAGGCTCTTCCCAAGCTTCCCTTCTACAAAATACCGCCAAGTGGATTTCCGTTTTATCTTCCAACTAAAAGGGCAGCAACCGGACCATGTTAGCTTATCCTCATTGATTTTCAGAGGAATGAGTAAAAGTCCAGGCTTGGACGATACTCAGCACCCAGTGGCCATTTGTTAACTGGTTAGCTCGTTGATTGATCACTGACTGATTGATTCACATGCTCTTCAGTAAAAATGCCTGCAGTGATATCACGCTTTTCATTTAAATTTGCTAAACTCATATGCAAAAAAAACCAATTTTTCTTCCAGGAATCTACATAGGTTTTTATCTTGGCTCTACATTTTTTTGCCTTGCAAATTTAGAAAACACACACACACACACACACACACACACACACACACACTAAACTATGTGGATCTTGGATAAGATCCTAGCATTAGGTCTTTTTGAATCCCAAGTTAATCTGATATTTATATGGTTTAAAAAGTGCACTGACCTATATGGAAACTTCCCTTAGGAGGGGGATTGGATGTTTACTTAGCTGGTGTATATCTTAGGCATGTACAGACGTCATACCAAAATCAAAATAATGAAAAAGAGAAATGCGCCAAAAAGGAGAACGAGAAGCCACTATTTGCTGCTGCCTGCTTTAGGGTGAGAAAGAATGTGAATTTTTTTCCAATTCCAATCTCAGAAACCTATTCCCACTTGCATCCCAAATTAAATTCTCAGTCTTTAGCTTTGATATGCAACCACAGGTCATATATGCCTCGTGCATTTTGAAACTGCAATATTAAGAGAGCTGAGAAAAATATGTAGACTGAGACAGGACATGATGTCGTCTGAGAAAGACCAGATATAAAGCTCTGGTTGAAAAACCAGGTGGTACTTAGCAGACCTTTGCCCTGCCTCCTGGGAAGTTTACAATATTAAATCTGCACTTGGCACAAAACAGTGCATTCTCACACAGGGTGAGAGCTTGCAGACGGGGCTGTTGAGCATGAAGTTCTAGTAGTTCTTTCTAACTTCTTCTCATGTCTGCTTTCAGATTCCAGAGCTGGACAAATCCTATAACATTCCACAAAAGTGCCTGTAAGATAATTAACACTGTAAGAGAGGCTAATACCAATCATTCCAGAAATAATTTTAGTTTTAAGAAAAGGGTCCATCATCCATTCACTATTGAAGATATTAATATTAATGACATATCACTGAACTGCGGCATCTTTTTAAAGCCAGAAACAGCACTGAACACAAAGTCAGTCAAGTAGTGCTGTCCAATCCTATCTAATAAAAGAGTAATATGCATGCTCTGCTACACCCACAAGCCACATACACCAGCCAATCAAGAGCAAGTATGCAAATTGACCCAACCAAGATGACTGTGGCCATGGAGCAAACAGGAGGCTTGGGTTTCCCTGGCAATGGAGGAAGCCAAGCTTCCTGCACACCCCGGCCAGCCCTAGATTCCACTCAAAGTTTGCCGACCACTGTTCTAGCCTTTGTCTTAAATTATAGAAGACAAATAAATCCCAACAAAAATAGCTGTGGCCACAGAGTGAGCAGGAGGCTTGGGTTTCCTTAGCGATGGAGGCAGCCAAGCTTCCTGGCTGGCCCAGGCCTCTGTTCAAGGCTACAAAGTTTCAATTATAGAAGATAAATAAATCCCAGATACCAGGGCCAGCCTGCAAACCACCGCAGGCCCCTCGCCCAGGCCGCCCCATGCCCCAAAGAAACTCTCACCCTGATCCAGGACACCCTTCAGGGCAAACCAGCTGGCCCCCACCCATGTACCAGGCCTCTATCCTATCTAATAAAGGGGTAATATGCAAATTGACCATCACTCCAACACACAAGATGACTGCCCCCATGTGGACCCAAGATGGCCACCACAAGAGGGAGGGCAATTGAGAGGTACCAGGCCTACAGGGGAGGGTAGTTAGGGGTGACCAGGCCAGCAGAGGAAGGAAGTTGGGGCGACCAGGCCTGCAGGGAAGGGCAGTTGAGGAGTACCAGGCCTGCAGGAGAGGGCCATTAGGGGTGACCAGGCCTACAGGGGAGGGAAGATAGGGGTGACCAGACTGGTAGGGGAGGGGAGTTAGGGGCAATCATGCTGGCAGGGGAGCAGTTAGGTATTAAACCAGGTGGCAGGGGAGTGGTTAGGGGGTGATCAGGCTGGCAGGCAGAAGCAATTAGGAGCAATCCGAAAGGCAGGCAGGCAAGCAGTTGGGAGCCAGCAGTCCTGGATTGTGAGAGAAATGTCCCAGATTGGAGAGGTTGCAGGCTGGGCTGAGGGACATCCCCACCACCTCCATGCACGAATTTCATGCACCAGGCCTCTAGTAACATATAATATCATCTCTATTATAAAATCCCATTGGATGTGATGCCTTCACGACCAAAGACTGGTCACCAGGAGGCTGTGTGCATGGTGAGGTGCACGCAGGTGGGCAGGGACTTGACTCTGGGTCCTGCTTCCTGCCCAGCGTGGTGGGAGTCAGTCTGGGTCCCACCTACATGGCTGGCCTGGGTCTCACATGATGTCATGTGCTGGGCCTCTAATATAATGTAATATAACATAATTTATAATATAATATAATATAATATAATATATAATATTGTGTAATAATATATAATATATGTCACACATGTAGTTTTAAATTCTATAGCCACATGAAAATATGTAAAAATAAACAAGTAAAGATAATTTTAACAATATGTTTTCTATAACCCAGGATTCTGAGAATGTGACCATTTCAATGCACAATCCATTGAATAAATTATGACAAAGAGATTCTCCTTTGATTACTAGTATTGTCACTTTACAGGAGCCACATGCAGCAAGGGGAGGTCTTTTTGGAGAGCACAGCACCGAAGGCTGAGTCTGAAATGGCAGGTCATAAACCAGAATAAGTTTGCCCTTCCTGGCTTACTTCCTTCCAATCCCAAAAATACACGTGATAGCCAACGATTCCCAATATTCTTTACCACCATGTCACCCTGTTAGGAAAAGTGTCCTCTGTGTGCTGCATAAAGGCAGGTAGGCTAGATGGCCTGAGTTTAAATCCCATCTCCCCCTCTTCCTGGTTAAGTGACCAAACATGGACAAATCATGAGACCCCCCAGTCTCAACTCTAGAACAGTGTGGTAACAGAGCCCCGTACAGGTTTTCTTTTTGCTTTTTATATTTTTTCAAAGTAAACGGATTGACCCAGGTGAAGTGCTTCTGACAGTGCTGGCCAATGGTGTTGAATGGCAATATTATTTATTTAACTGTTAGCTGTCAATACGACTTTGTATAATTGTCTAGACAAGATGGCGGTGAGTTAGTGGAAGACCACTAACTCAATTAATATAAAAAGCCAGACCTGAGAATAAGTTTCTCGAGGGAACCGGAAATAGAATTAGAATTAGAACTTGAACTAGAATTAGAACTCAAACTGGAACCAGAACCAGAACCAGAACCAGAACTAGAACTAGAGCCAGAGTGTTGCCTTCATGCATTCAGCCACATTCACGCAGGTACCGGACAAGCAGTGAACAAGCCAGGCACTGCCCTCAGGGAACGTCTGCTTCAGTGGGCTGCCCCTGCAGAGCAGCCTTGCTTGCATCTATCATCAGAATGATTGTGTCCACAAGTATCAGAAAATCCCAACCAAGCTGACTTGAAAAATATGGAAATCCCAAGACAGGGTCCACACCAGCATCATGTAATCAGAGCTCCTGTGTGACTCGGCACCTTCTTCCACTCAATCCTCTACACTTCAGCTTTGTCAACCACCACCATCAGAGTTGCCACTAGCAAGTAGAGCATTGAAGACAAAAAAATTTGCCCTCTGCCAAAATTGATTTGGCTCAATGGATAGAGCGATGACCTACGAACTCAAGGGTCCCAAGTTTGATTCCGGTCAAGGGCATGTACCTTGGTTGCGGGCACATCCCCAGAAGGGGATGTGCAGGAGGCAGCTGATCCATGTTTCCCTCTCAAAGATGTTTCTAACTCTCTATCCCTCTCTCTTCCTCTCTGTAAAAACTAAAATATATATATATATATATTAAAAACAAAAAAAGATTCCCCCTCCATCCTCAGGGAAAGACATCTCTCTCTGAAGTCTCATTGGATCAGCATGAGGCAATGAGGGCACAGAGTAACACTAATGCCAGTCTCCTTTAGTCCAGGGGTGCGATCATGTCTAGCTTTGGGCTACTGAAGAAAATAAGGGTTGTGTGAGCGAGGAGGAAGTGCGACTGTGTGGGCATGGAGCACGGTCCATCACACAGTGTGAAAAGGGAACTTGTGCTTGTGTAATTGTTCTAAAGTCACTGAAGAGGCAGCCCATGACTCAGTGAGTACATGGGGGTGGGCGTGGGGTGAGGACCATGGAAAAATGGGTCACTGTAAAGTGAGATCCAGAATGCACATGCCTTTTGTCCTGGTTGCATGGGTTGCCTATCTTCATCACTTCATACAGGGTTGGAAAGAATTAAATGAGCAACTAAGTATAAAACAAGGAAGAGAAACCAAAATTTGATTTGCAGCCCCACTTCCGCAATATTACGTCAAATTCTGTGCATAAGACGCTGAGGATGCCACACTAAATGAGAGATTTCTGGCCCTGTGGCACTTACATTCCGCATCAGTCCATACAATGGAGAAGTGAGCAAACGAGGTCATTCTAGCTTACGACAAAAGCTCACGAAAGAAATAAGCTGAATGATGCAATAGGGGAAGCCGGGTAGCCCAGGAAGGCACATTTTGTTTGTACACTGTGATGTTAGATGCTCCGTGAACTTGTGCTGACTGGTTAACTGAGCCAAAGCCTGGTTCTGTTTTGCAATAATACGTCTTCTTTGAATAAAATGCATACGCACAAAAACTTGTTTTGGTGAGGCCATAGCATCCCTGGCATGTACCGTTTTCTTGCCTGAAATGCTTCTCTCTTCTCCTGATTGAACTATCCTTATGTTTTTTCAAATCCTTGATGAATTCGTTTTCTTTAAAATTCCACCGACAAAGCCCAGGCAGCGTAAATTCTTCCTCCTTTTGACTTCCTGGATTATTTTATTCACACCTCCGTTCTAGCATGTTTAGTGAGATTGTATCTATCCCCAAATATTAATCGTTTCTCTCCTGCATTTGCTTGTAGAGACAGGCCCTTGTCAATCAGGAGCATTCTCACTGCTTGTTCGAGATGTAGAGTTGTTCCAGCACAGGTATGGGAGTGCTATGACTTGGTCAGGAAGCAGCACAAATTATATTCCAAGATAATACAATGGGCCCAGTTCCCTTCTGTAGAAAACGCATTGGCTCTTTTTTTAATGTTTTTATTATTTTAAAAAATCTTTATCATTGAAAATATTACACATGTCCCCATTGATCTCTTTAGCCCCCATCCCAGGCCTTCACCACCCTAATATCTGTGTTTATGGGTGATGCATATATGTGGAATCCAATAAACAAAACAAACTGATGAGCAAAATATATCCAGAGACATAGAACCATGGAATAGACTTTCAAACCACGGAAGGAAGACAGGGGAAGGTGGGTAGGTTGAAGAGATCCACCAAAGAACTTGCATGCATATAAATATTTTTATTGATTTCAGAGAAGGGAGAGAGGGAGAGAAAAAGAGAGAAAGAAACATCAATGATGAGAGAATCATTGCTCAGCTGCCTCCTGTGCGTCCCCCACTGGGGACTGAGCTCCAAATCTGAGCATGTGCTCTGATCGGGAATCGAACCGTGACCTCTTAGTTCTTAGTTCGACACTCTACTGAACCACACTGGCGTGCCAGTAGGCCCTTCTAAAGTCCATGCAACCCCTCCAAACCCACCAAGGTCACATGGAGAAGGGAAACTACATGTCAAAGGTGACTCAAGCCTGTGGACCTTCCGCAAAACTCCAGAGAAGAGTGCTTGTCACTTACAATAGAGTCAGCCATTCTTCCCATCACTGGGGATGTGTGGGGGCTTCCCATCCCCCCTCTCGGTGGTGCTATATTGGAAAACCCCTTGGCAATGGCGGGGAATATGCATAGGCATGCCTCCCACACTGAGACAAATGGAAGTCATTGTTACCTGGTGGCAGGTGATAAAGGAAAAGGGGGAGGCCACACCCCAGGAAATGAGAGGGAATACTCAACCACCATCACATGACATGTACATGTATATCCACCTTTTCATCAGACTGGGAAGTCCTCAAAGGAAGTAAGGAAATCTATACATATTTCCAAGATGTAGCAGAGAGGGAAGCATGGTTAAATGCACACTAAGCAAATCTACCCCGTGGTATATAGTAGAATTTGCCAAAAGACTTCATGCATGTATGTTTTTACATAATTAGGAAAAAAAAATCCTTAGATTATTTAAGACAAATCTTAAGACATTTCTTGTACTTGCATTCCAAATTTCTTCTTATTCATCCACTATTACTCACCCAAACTTGGGCGATAAAATGTATGCATACTTTCTCCATTTCACAGACTATCTGGCATGGATGTCATGCTTTGTTGCTACCTCATGAATATGCTAATAAGTGGCTCAAGCTTTCTTGGTCCAACCGCGACATGGCCATTCTCCTCCTCCACTTCCCCACCCCATGCTAAGGGTCAACTCAAGGTGAACACATGCTGGGCAACAGACTGGATCGCATCACCCTAGAAACAAGATTGATTCAGATAAGCCCTCAAGGGCCAATACTTCTACTTAACTAGACTCTGGAAACACAAAAAAAGTTTTAAAAAAAAAACAACACTTGAGTGCAGTCTCATGTATCTCTAACCCTTGTCACCCTCCTCGGCAGCCAACTCTTCTTGGAAGCCAAAGACAACATCAAGAACCCATTCGCGCATGTCAGTGTTGAACAGCTAGCTACCCAACTGAGTCCAAGAAACAAAGCACACACTCCCAGGAGCTGGAAGGAAGTGACTAAGTAAGAGTTGAGAAATGGTTCGCAGCATCAGGAATGGCAACTGGGACGGAAGAGTGACATTCCACGCCTCCTCTCTGGGCAGGGCACACAGGACAGCCTATGAACTGCCCCGAAAGATAAACCCAGCTGGGCCTTAATAAGGCCAATGACAAAGAGCGCTGGGCAGTGAATCTGACAGCTAATACTGTGCTGATGACGATGATGAATGAATAACCTGTCTGGAACTCTTCATTAGTGAAGTACAAGCCACTGAAGAATGAATAGATTCAGGCCTCAGAGGGAACACCTTCTGCATAGCCCAGATTAAAAAAAAAAAGAAAGAAATGGAAAGAAAAGAGGAAATTGTTAAGGCTGATCAACTGATCCCCACACTTAACCAGAAATGATTTGTTTGAATTACAAACAAAACATCTGAAGTCAATTAAAAATGTTGATTAAAAAAAAAAGTGTATGTTAGATATACTGTAAACATAATACATACAAAACCAGGGCATTTCTTTTTTTAATGGGTAATGTTTTAAAATGTTCTTGCTTTGTTGAGAGTTATCCATATAGAGTTTTAAGTGTCAAGTTGCATAAATTCATGGCAGGTGTAGTGTCAATTAAGTTGACTAGATTGGTTGAACTTCAAATGAATTGATTTTGTTTTCAGAGAGTGTGTGAGTGTGTGTGTGTGTGTGTGTGTGTGTGTGTGTGTGTGTTCATTTGGATCAGACTGGAAGCCTGGGGGAGGAACGGTGGCTACTCAAATCTCTTCTACAATCACTGCCTAGAAGAAAACACAAGAACTTTGGCTGACTGTTCCACTGGTGCCCGAGGGGAATCCTGCAGCTTGGAAATCTAAAAATAGCCTTTTCAGTGAAGGCTTCATCTCCAAAACATGAAATAGAGAAGCTGGTCAACAGATCACTTCTGGTCTGTGTCCTAGCCACAGTTACCTGGTGGCTCTAGTTAAGCATGAATCAAGATTGGGTTGGATCAGTTATAGTCCCTTTACTGGTTTTATGATGAGAAAGGTAAAGATGGATTGATATTGAAAAACAAATCCCTGGTTTTGTAAGCATGAGACAGAAAAGAAGAGGGAGATGAGAAAGAGAAGTTAAAGGAAAAAGAAAAGGGAGAGAAGGTCTCTGTTTCCAGGAAACATCTCTAGCAGAGGAGTGAGAGCCCTGTGCTTGGTGCTGGCAAAAGACCACGGTGTCACCTGCATGTCCCCTCATGAAAAGGAAGACTAGCTCAGTCACAGAATAGCTGACCATCCTCTAGAGCAGTGTTTCCCAAACTTTTGACATATGGGTACCCCTTCTATAATTTTTGTAACGCTAAGTACCCTTGTACTCATGAGAACGTAGAATTAGGTGCAGCTAAGCACAGTGCAGTGCATATCCTCACCAAACTCTGGTGCTACGCGTACCCTGACCAAACTCTTCCGGTAACCCTGGGGGGACGCGTACCACACTTTGGGAAACACTGTTCTAGAGCATGGGTGCGGCACTCCGGCCCTTGAGCCTTGTAAGGCCCACAAAGTCATTTGGTCTGGCCCTGTCAAGGCATTAGGGGTGAGTTAAAGAAATGTTGGACCGAATACAGCAGCTAATAATGTTTAAGTTGATAATTGTGTACGGTTATAAATACCCAAATGACTCTTAGCAGGAAAGATCTCCCCCTCACCACCACCATTCTAGAAGGACAGCTTAATGTTTTAAGTTATCAACAACGTGCATCACCTTCTTCATGACAAACTGCACTTGATCATTTTGTGGAGCAGGTGGCTCACTACAGGAGGTGTAGTTTGATTGACAGCATGCCTCATCAGAGAGTTTCCCAGTCCTCCACCAAAGCCTAAACACTGAAAACGCATGTCCTAGAAAGTAACACTTCTCCGCACGATGCCCAAGTACACAGAGCTGTATTAGGACAGCGCGATCGCAAGGGTACATCTCATTCTCCTGCTTTATCCTTCACGTTCTGTTCCCCCATCTGTTACCGTGACCTGTCAGCGTGCAGTTCTGCAGGCAAGTAGGAGGGACACTCATCCGATCCACGCTTCGCAAAGAGCAGGCCAGGGGTGACTAAACTGATAAACCCGGAGACTATAAATCAAAAGGGCTTTTCAGCCGCCAAGATGTTGGGAGGTGGAGGGGGATAACAGATCTGGGGAAATGTTCCGAAGGCGTTGCTGTTGGTTATGACGCTTTTGTTTAGAAGGAGCAAATCTGGCTCAAATGACTCAAGCCAAAAGGGAAAGAAAAAAAAGAGAGAGAGAACAAAAATAAACGTATACTCTAGGTGTGAAGTGCAGACCCAGTTTGATGCAGAAAGCCATCACCTGCCGGCTTCTCTGTTCTCTCAGCTCTGCCCTCCTCTGCATTCACCGTAGTCCTCCACCCGGCTCCCTCAGAGGGCCGGTTCTGACTTCACTCTCCTGCCACAGGGTCTGGAAGAAGTAGGGACACCTCCTGTCATTCCCCTAAATGAGAGGCAGGGGTATTCCTCCCAGAACCCCTCACGTGACATCTCCCCGTGCACTGAGGTGGGAGTCACAGGCCCACTGTTAAAGCAACCACTGGAAACAAGACTAAGGATTGCCTAATTGGCAGGGGGGCCCGTGTGGGCCGGAGGGTGACGTGGGTCTCACCCATGCCCATGCTCCCCGCCATAATAGTTAAAATAGATATTTTTAAAAAAATATATTTCGTTGATTTTTCATAGAGAGGAAGAGAGAGGGATAGAGAGTTAGAAACATCGATGAGAGAGAATCATTGATCAGCTGCCTCTTGCACACCCCCTCCTGGGGATGTGCCCGCAACCAAGGCACATGCCCTTGACGGGAATCAAACCTGGGACCTTTCAGTCCGCAGGCAGACGCTCTATCCGCTGAGCCAAACCGGGTTTCGGCTAAAGTAGATTCTTTTTAATTCCCCAAAAGAAATAGCAAAATGTTGGTAATGAGAGAGAAGGCAGGTAGGCAGGAACTGAGAAAGGCAACAGGATTAGTGTCAGGTTCACGTTAACAAAGACATAGGGAGAGTCCTCGAGACAGACAGGGAGAAGCCTGGTGCAGTGCAGCGTTTTAGAGAGAGCCCATTATTTCTGATCGGGCAGGCCAGGATCTCCTTGCCACTCAAAAGAGAACATGTGCGTAGCCCATGGTTTGACCTCTCTGCCAGGCCAGGAGGCATCCCTAAAAAATGACAACAGCCAGAAAGCACAATGCCGAAGTATATGCCACCTGCTCCTCGTAGGGGGCAAACAGATGGAAACAAGACTGCCCGGAATGTAGGACAGAATATGGAAGTGAAATGCCGAAGGTACACTATCTCCATAGGAATATTGGGAAGGCAGAGGTCAATTCTGAGCAGGGAAATCCATGCTTTTCCAAAGAGATGGCATTTGAGCTAGACCTTGAATTAGAAGTAGGAAGTGAGGAAGACAGAGAATCGATGAGAGAGAGAGAGAGAGAGAGAGCGAGAGAGAGCGCCATCCAAAATTACCAACTTAAAAATTAGCCTGCTATTGCCCTTCCTCTCTTAAATCAATAAAAAAAAAATATTTTTTAAAAAATAATAATAAAATAAAAGATGCCAGAGAGAGAGAGTGAATATCAATAAGTTTGGAAGAAACAGTCCAGGCAGCTTTAGCACAGACAGAAGCATAAATATAGTATGAATGTATCTAGGGACTAGCGAGAGAAAAAAAAAATGTGTTTAGTTGTTTAAGAAAAGAATTGGTAGCCATTAGCAGAACACAAGATTAGAAGGCAGGTCTGGGTGAGATCTTAAAAAGCTTTTAATGGCACCATAGGGGGCTTTCAAAGAGGTAGGGGTCCTAATTTGTCACCACTTGAATGAGAAGACTGAGTCTGAGAGACTGCCTAAGTCACCGAGCAACAAATATGAGAGTCAGACTAGACATGGGAACTGAGGAGTGGCCTGCTCTGCCTCCCATGCGGGTATACCTTCTCCCAGGGGCCCTGGGAGCCACAGAAGGGCCTGGTTACACAGGACTTTGCATGCCAGGCTCACATGCTTCCTTGACTTGTTCTGGGGGCAGAATTCCCTTAAGGGGAAGAGACCCTAAAGCTCCATCCAGAACACCAAGAGACGAACCAGCAAGATGGAATCCCATACCTCGTATTTGGAAAGCTGTCCATTCAAGTTTCAAAATCTATACTTTATTAATTCAGATTGTGTAAGAATGGAAGTAATAGTGCATAGGAAATAGAGCTATGGCTATTAAGTAACCACGAGGTCAATGAATGCTTAGTGTTAGTTAGCTGGTAAAAATGAATGTCCTGTTTGGGCTATGTTATCAGAAAATTAATGTCCAGAATAAGATCTAACTGCTTACTGCCTACACCACTCAGAAGAGTGTCCAGTTCCAGGTGTTAAACCTTAAAAAAAAAAAAAAAAGAGTTGTTTTTTTTTTTTTTAGAAAGTTTGAAATTTAATAGGAGAAAGGAGAGGGAGGAGGAAGATTGATTTCAAGGGCAGAATGAGGACCAGCTGTAGGACTGCACATGGAGTTTGGCCAAATGTACAGTAATTCTCCCAAGTAGAGGCATCTGTAAATATTAAGACTCATGCTCCAGATTGGCGACTAGCTGAGAGCTATGCTGAGCTTGCTGGGACTAATTGCTATCGTGGGAAAGAGTTTTGCTTACAGAGTTTTAAGGTCTCTAAAAGAATAGTTGAGTTTATAATATTATATATAAACTCAATGGTCATTATAAACTTTCAGCAAATTCAGAACAAATAAAAAAATATATAAATTATATAGCATTTAGAAAAAAGAGAAACTTTATTTTAGCTCATTCAGTCCTGACATATTTTGTCTTTCTTTTCTATTCATCAATAGAGAGCCATAAAATATTATCTATTGTATAGTCCACAAATAATGGTGAGTGATGGCCATATTTTGATAATTTATAAATCACCAATTTTACAAATTGTAAATTAATAAAATAATTTATACAGTTGGAAATTTTCAGTTCCTTTGTATTCCCTCTATGGGTCTTATAAATACAGTTGTTGTTTTTTAAATCATTAGATGTATGGTGATGCAATATTGAGTACTCACCATGCAAAGTTTCTTGTTTCTCATCATTTGTATCTTTAAGAAAAAACAGAAATGGAACTGCCCTTTTTTATTTTGGGGGGAAATAAAACATTTCCTTTAATCTTTAGTTAGTAGTATGCTGTCTTTTCAAAAAATTATAGAATATAAAAATCATTAAATTTTAACATAAACCACCTGACTTTTTTACAAAAAACAAACAAACCCTTCTAGATCATTATATTAACACCTTTTTTCTAATTTGTTTTCTACACACTTGTCTAATGGTAATGCTTATGTGATGTATCACATCTTAAACTGTGAAGAATTTGACTATATAACAAAATGCCTACGTATTAGTCAGAAGTTTGTGTGCATGATAAAATCAATCCTATTATTTGCTATGCTGTTAATTAGAGCCTTCTGCTAGCTTGTACTTCTGCATTTAGAAAATAAAGTGCTATCACTCTATAGCATCTAGACTAGGCCCTTAAGTACCCATTGAAACAGGTTCAAATTAGACTTAAAATGCATCTAATTATGTTCTTACTAGAGGCCCAGTGCACAAAATTCATGCACAGCAGTGGGAGGGGGGCATCCCTCAGCCCAGCCTGCACCCTCTCCAATCTAGGATCCATCTCATAATCTGGGACTGCTGATTCCTAACCACTTGTTTGCCTGCCTGATTGCCCCTAACTATTCTGCCTGCCAGCCTGATAGCACCCTAACTGCTCCCCTGCCAGCCTGATTGATATCTCACTGCTCCCCCGCTGGCATGATCGTCCCCAACTGCCCTCCCCTGTGAGGCTGAGGGGACTGGGGGACTCTGACTGGATGAAGCAGGGCTGAGGGAACTGGGGGACTGAGGCTGGATGAGGCGGGGCTGAGGGGATTGAGCACTGTCATCCTGTGACTGAGGGTACCACCATCTTCTGACGACGTGAAGGTCAATTAGCATATTCCCTCTCTATTAGATAGGATTCTCTGTAAATTGCTGATTCAAGGAGGGACTAGATAAATCATATTTTAAACCCCACATCTCCTGCATCAATCAGAAATCCAAAACAAATTCCTTTTGTGTACATAAGAAAAAATACCAAGAAGTAAAATCTGTGGAAAGTTTTCAAGTTTTAGGAGCTATTTGATGAAATAAGGTATCTGTGGAGATATAATTTAAAGTACTGTAAGATACATTACAATGACTGCTAAATGAGTAATGACAACGAATTCAAAATAGTTTTTGATGAAATCATCTCATATGCAGATCTCTTTACATCACTGATTTCCCTTTTGGTCAAACAGACTCCAAAAGACACACTGTGTAAACCACAGAACTATCTGTTAGTCCCATCAACACAGGCGCATCACTTGTAGGAAGTCCCTCTGGATGTCTCACCAGCACCTGTTTCCATCGGCTTTCGTGGCTTACAATGTTAGACACCTACAGAGAGGGAATCCTACAGAAGCAGGCAGAAGAATTCTTCAGTTGCCTTTGAGCAACTGTAGTCAGTTGTGTGTGTGCTATTTTTTTTAATGAGCACATTCTGTTCTAGTCTTATTTATATTTAGGGGGATTTTTCTCTTACTGCAGCTCCTCAAGGATTAATTTTATTTATTTAGTTTTACTTGCCAATGACACATAGTTTAGAGGAGGGTCAGACTCAGCTGTGCTAAAACAGGGATGACTTCTGTAACACAGAGTCCAACGGAAACAAAGCAATTGATCCAATATTTATGGATCCAATATTTATGTACATATCTAAAAAAGATTTCCAATTTTTTTTCCTCCTGTGTTTAAGAGACAAAGTAGGGGTTTCTTCCAATGGGATAAACACTGTTGCTAAAGGAAGAACTTGCTAGATTCCTGAGCATCAATAAAACAATCGACATACCGTAGTTTAACATGAATAAGAGTTGTTCTCATCCCCTGACTTCTCAACTATTTTTATTGATTGTCAGAGTTTCATATTTGAATTTGTCTTCTTATTACTGGCTACTATTAGAGATTATCAATCTTGACATTTTTTTTTTTTTACAAAGCATTATCTAATCCAAATGCCCTAATAGCTATTAAGAAGCAAGGATGAAAAAAAATAATTAATTAATTAATTAATTAAAAAATTAAAAAAAAAAGAAGCAAGGATGCAAACCAAGTTATTCACTTTTAGAAAGTCTTTCAGTTCACTTCTTGCAAAAGAGGATAAATTCATAATAACCATTTTTTAGAATAGGTTCTCTGTAGTAGCTTGCTATAAAGGTATAAATGTATACACCAGATGCCGGTGTTGCTCAGTGGTTGAATGTCGACCTATGAACCAGGAGGTCACAGTGAGATTCCGGGCCTGGGGACATGTCCAGGTTTCAGAGTCAACCCCCAACAGAAGATGAGCATGAGGCAGCTGATGTCTCATCGCTAGCGTTTCTATCTCTCTCTCCTCCCTTTCTCTCTGAAATCAATAAAAATATATATTTTTTAAAGTATACAACAGAAATGAATAATAATAACAGAAATCCTCAACCTAAAGAGTGGATTAGCTTGTTCTTCAGGGTGAGGAACATCCCAGAAGGAATCCACTCTACAGTGTGGTTAGTGATAAGCAACCCCCAGAAAGCAATCAGACACTGCCACAGACTGTGCATTACAGTGAGGGCGTGAAACTGTAATCGGCGCACATTCTAAGGAGAGATCCCAAAAGAGAGCTAGGAAAATCTGAGTTGAGAAATGAAGATGAGTCCTGTGTTACAGTCCCAGATGATGATATCTGGCTAATCAGAGAAGGAAAGCTCTTCAGAATATCTTTGCTTCTGAAAAGAGGTCTTTAAAATGTTCAATTCCCCTTGTTTCTTCCCTACTCGTCAAATTTCTAAAGGAATTATTTTTCATATTTTCACATTTCTAAACAATTTTTTCCCTGAGTGGAAATTTCCGGGAAGAGAGAATACTTGGGGCAGAATCTGCTTTTATAAATTAATAAATCTATGAGTGTGTTCCACACGACCCAGTTAAGAGCTTCTGAGGCTTAAAATTCAGACTCCCAATCCACCATCTACCTCTCTGCTTCAGTTTCATCTCTAAATGCGCCTCACGTACAAACTGCACACATAGTGCTCACATCAGTACAGTCTCTACCAGGATGGGATACTTACATAAGGCCTGGAGACTTTTTATTTTCTTGTATGGTAAAGGCTCAGCTACATAGAAAGCTAAAAAGAACTTAGAACTTTCAAGGTCCCCCTTGTTAATAATAATAATAATAAAAAAAGATGTAAAGTGGCAAACTCTTAGAAGGGAACAGATACTGCACATTTTCTAGGTGTGAGGCATATAAAAATAAATAAGACAGAAAGGTCACAGTCAATCTGGAAACAAAGTGAGACCCGGGCATAAAAAAAAAAATTAACTGGCAAAGGAATACATCATGCCAGAGTGAAGGGCCTGTGTGTGGGCTGGAGGGCAGGAGGCACTCTCAGAAAAAGCTGGAATCTTAAGGGAAAGGAGTGGGAAATCAGGCAAGGAGGCTTATTTATCCAGGTAGGAATCAAGGATGCACACAGCATGCTTGTAGAGAAGAAGTCAATATTTTCGATTTCAAGGACTCCGTGGAAGAGAAGTTTTAAAAAAATAGGTTAGGGGAAAATAGGTTAGGGTAAAAGCCACTGAATATAAAGATTTCAAATTTAATCCTTATCCAACTGTATTTGAGAACAGGAGCTAGGACTTACTTATTTTTTGTAGTTTTCTGCTAGTCTAGCTTACCGCCTCTTGGTAAGTAAGAACTGTGTGTGTGTGTGTGTGTGTGTGTGTGTGTGTGTGTGTGTGATATATTAAAGTTTTTTAGTAGAGACATGACATGAGAAAATAAATTCTCATTAAGATTCACCTCGCTAAGCAAGGTGCACCAGAGAGAGAAGAGGCTGATGGTAAGCAGGCCACGTATGAATTAGGAAAGTTGTTTTAGTAAGAGGTAAGCACTTCTCACGGGTTTATATTTCAAGGCAAGATGGTCCTTATGGTCAGCACACAGGATGATGCTCACATATTAATTAACCCGGCACATGACCGTGTGAACACAAGTAATGACGAGGTTTGAAATCATTATCAGCAATAGCATCTAAATCACCGCCAAACATTCCTACCAAATTTAGAAAGTGTGAGGACATATGTCCACTAACTCCCATAAGTAAGATTTTCCTGGAGGAAGGGAAGCAAAAATACTTTCCAGTTTGCTGTGGTAAGTACCTCTGAAAATTTAAATGGTCACTACTGATACTTTATAAGAGGCCAAAACTCTTTTAAAATAGGTTTAGATAGGAATATAGGCTTCATCGGATATGCAAGGTACAAGGTATGTGGAAAGCTGACACAAACACAGCAAGTTGGTTTCAGATATCTGGTTCACAAAAAGGAAAAAAAAAAAGGGCCGAGGCAGTGTGGCTCAGTGGCTGAGCGTTGACCTATGAACCAGGAGGTCACGGTGTGATTCCTGGTCAGGGTACATGCCCAGGTTGCGGTTTGATCCCCAGTGTAGTGCATACAAGAGACAGCCGATCCATGATTCTCTCTCATCATTGGCATTTCTATTTCTTTCTTCCTCTCCCTTTCTCTCTGAAATCAATATACAGTATAAAGGGGGGGGGGGGAGAAAGAAAAATAAAGATATTTTTAGGCCAAATGGATATCATTGTTGTTTTTATTTAAATCACCAATTGTTACAAATGAGTTTCATGGCTAGGCCTGGCTTTAAAACAAGAGTCACTTGGGAGCTTTCATAGCTTATAGTTTGGTTCTGTACCTGGGAAGGAAACCGTGGTCCTTCTACAGATGCCCTAGTCATCCCATCACATCACCACCGTCTTCTGATGGAAAACCAGAGGGCACTCAATCAACAAGGCTGGAGGCTAATTGTGCTCCAGGCTGCCTCTGGGAGGACGAGAAGCCCAGAGGCACTTCTATCCTTTCTGAATCACAGGCAGGCCTGCTTTCAAACGAGATTTTCCTCTTTGGGGCCATTTTTAGACAGCTGATCAGTAGGCGATGGGGAGGAGCTCAGAAAGGAGGGCCTGGGAGTATCAGGAGCCCTGCAGTGAGTCATCCCATCGCGATTTGTTTCTGTTGCAATCTGCAGAAGAATGACTGCACACACTGAACAGAATTCTTTCAAGACTCAAGTTTGGTTTTGGCAACAGGTAGAGCGAGCCTGGATGCATGGAAGAAGGCGACAGACATCTACTTACTGAACTTGAGGGGGACACCAAGAAATCCAACAGAAACCTATAGGATCCTACGAACCAATGTCACCCCCATAAATTTCATTTTAAAAATCTAGAGTTTTGGGGACATGAGGGGGAACCAGCAAAGGAAGATGGGGAAGAAGTGGGCTAGTCCTTCAGGAATACACGAGAACAGACAGTGTCCTGGAGACCAGGTGAACTGAAGTGCTTCAAAGAGGGAGGAGGATCTGTCCATGCCCATGACTGGTCAAGGAAGTTGAGAACCAAGAATGTAACACTGGATGTTCAAATGTTCGACAATGTGTTAGGTCCCTGATGACCTTGACAAAGGAGGCCTCTGTGGGGAGGTGGAGAAGAAATTTTGACTTGAATGGGTCCAGAAATGGAGGGGAAGAATGAGAGACAGAGAGTGTGCCACAGCCCCTTGAGGAGCTCAATCCTAAAAAGCAGGAGATAGAGGCGGTGGCGAACGGAGGGAGGTGTGAGACTCAAAGAAAGAGTTCCTACAGGGAGAGCTGTTCCAGACGTTTCTTGGTGGGGACCCAATAAAAAGGACGTGGGCGATAAAGAGAGAGGACTGTAGGAGCCATGCCCTTTACAACGTGGGAGGGGCGGGGCGCAGTGGACAATTAAAGAGGATGATTGTTTTAGATAAGAGCCCTGGGTGGAGGCCCTCAGCATATTAATTGATCAAATAGGCAGGCTCTCTGAGTTACTGATGGCAAAGTCTCTCTGAGCACTTAGAGCGCACCAGGCGCTGTTTTAATCACTTGACATATGCTGTGTCTCGTCCTCCAAACAACTCGAAGAATTAAATAATTGAGCCCGAAACTCATTCGTTTATTAAATCACTGAACAAATATTTACTAAGATCCTACTGTGTCCCGAGTCCAAGACTGCCTGTTGCGGAATAAATTTTTTTTTAAAAAATGAAAATTAAAAAAAAAAATTTCTCGAAAAGAGAATCACTCTTAAACATTTTGGAAAACATCCACCCAGACCTTTTCTATGTGTATATGTAATGTACGCATTCTATATAATTAAGGGTATAGGACTGTATATAAAATTTTAAACGGAAACAAAGGAACAATAAAAGGATCAGGTCAGACTCGTGGAATGTTCATGAAGTACCAGTCTTTTTTTGCTAATAAGTAAAATAAAGAAGAGAAATAGTGTTCCTCGCATTATAATTCTCAGGAGAAAGTCCTGTGTCCTGCAAGATGATATTTGACACGTGCTACGTGTTGTTTTCCAGAGTGATTTCTATCGCAGTTACAAAAAATAAAATAAAAAAATAAAAAAGGCCTTACATGATAAAAGTCAAACTTCTCAAACCTATTTCTATTTGAAAATCCACATAAAAATCCACATAAATCTTTAAATCCCAAAGATTTCAGGATTTTTGGTGTTCTTTAAATTACAGCCAACCCTCACCATCAGCACTTCTGGCTTATTCTGAGCTATTATCTTTCATCTTTCATTTCGCTCAGTCAGTTCCACCCACTCCTCATCATTCTCCTCAGCAATCTTGTCAAAAAAAAAAATCAATTTGCTACTTCTGCTGCTCCGAAAGTGGCAGATCCAGCAGTTCTTCCCTTTTATGGAAGAGAAATGAGGATGGAAATAAGCTCTCCTCTGAGCATCCCTCGCAGAGGCTGGGTGAATTTCTCACGCAGGTACCATGTCAGTTCAGACCATTTACAGCAAGCATGTCAAACTCACAGCCCACAACGAATATTTCTGCGGCCCCAGACAATATAATAGTATGTAAAAAACATTTTAATAAAGATGTCATAATTCTTACAATATCCTGTTATACACAATTATTAATAACGAACTGCAACGTTCATTAATGACTGATTACTATAATCATATTGCATTCATTTCCTTTATGAGCCTTACATGAAAGTGCACCATTTCTCTCTACTAATACCAGCAGCGGATATTTTAGCAGCCGATGGCCACGTCATTAGACTGACTTGTTTGGTATTTCGCTTTCAGAGAACAAGAAAAATGGATTTATTTGCATTACGCTTATTCACTCGTGCAAGTTATTCAGTGTCTGGTCAGTTAACGTTCAAGAAAAAAAATATTAATTTTTATTAACATGCTCTATTATGGTATGTTAATGCCTTGTTTATTTCAGCCCCTTGTATTCAATATGTCTCTATCAAAAATAAGCCTACGTTTCTATGAAAATTGAAGCTGTTGTCTTTTTTTGTGGCCCACAGACACTTAAACTTTGTTGATTTAGCCCAGGTTAGCCTTGACTTTGACATGCTTGATTTACAGATGGAAATGTTCCTTATAATTTGAGAGTGCTTGAGTTTGCTCACTGAAAGCGTTTACTTTCCGGGTAATATGACTAAAATAAATGCTGCTGAAGGAGAACGAGACTGGAAGTAAAATAAGACGTTAGGTCTATGGGGAGCTCACAGTCTTTGATGTTATAATGAAGGTGGGGGCTGCCAGTATTTGGTCACCTGGGGGAAGGGAGGGTGGAGACAGTGTCAACATTGGAGCACATGGGATATAGTCAGTGACGTTGGAATAACTGTGTATGGTGCCAGGTGGGAACTGAACCATTAGGGGAAACACTTTGTAAGGCATACGGTTGTCTAACCATTGAAACGAATACAAAATAATACTGAATGTAAGCTGTACCTGAAAAATTAAAAAAACACACACATATCATCAAGATTTGTAAATCATACCCCAAGCCTTGGAATTAAGAATTAACCTCTGAAAAAATGGAAACTGTGAAATTAAAAGGTGGACTTTTTATTTTCTATTGGCACCTGCCACACCCCTACGTAATAACTTGATCAGGAGGGGGCTGTTGGTGTTCCTCTGCAGTATTTCCCAAACTTTTGACATGTGTGTACCCCTTCTATAATTTTCGTAACGCTGAGTACCCCTCGTCCTCATGAGAACGTAGAATTAGGCGCAGCTAAGCACGGTGCAGTGCATATCCCCACCAAACTCCAGTGCAACACGTACCCCCACCAAACTCTTTGCGTACCCCTGGGGGTACGCGTACCACACTTTGGGAAACACTGCTCTATAGGAACAAGTGGAAGACCAGTTGGGACTATTTCCATCTTTAAATCGGTGCTGAACTCTCTGTGTCTCTAAAGCAGTGGTCGGCAAACTCCTTCGTCCACAGACCCAAATACCAACAGCATGACGATTGGAATTTCTTTTGGGAGCCACATTTTTTTCAAACTTACACTATATAGGTGGGTACATTGTTATTAACTTAATCCGGGTACGTGGCATTTTGTGGAAGAGCCACACTCAAGGGGCCCAAGGGCCGCATGTGGCTCTCGAGCCGCAGTTTGCCGACCGCTGCTCTAAAGAAAAGGACAAGACGACAAGGGGCGACGCAGAGACTCGCCCCTCTGCGTCCCACGGCCAATGTCCTGGCGTCAATGGACTAAATGGACTTATCGAGGGAAACAGCAGTGACTCTTGGAAAGAAGTCAGTTGTTCAAGGGGACAAGGAACGGAGGAGACGCCCAGAGACCCGGGAGGACAGCTCCTGGGAGACAGGGAGGCCCCAGAGACACAGGGAGGACAGCTCCTGGGAGACAGGGAGGCGCCCTCCCCATCCCCGTCCTCACCCTGTCTGCACGTTGATTTCAATCCCTGGGGTCGGGGAGCCGGTAAAGAAGCGCCTGGCCCGGCACCAGCCCCAGGAACCGAACCCGCGGCCTGGGGCGCTCATGGCGTCAGGCCTGAGCCCTCTCGGGAGGTCACTTACCCTTTTCCGTGCGGTCCGGGGCGGCGTCACGGCGTGTTGGTCCACGGCAGACGGCGGATGCCGCAGGGGCCCCTAATGTGACAGAGGAGCCCGCAAATTCCCGGGCGCTCTGACGTCGCAGCAGCCAACCCCGACGTCCACCGTCGGTCCTGACCCGTGACGTCGTCCCTGGCCCCTGACGTTGGCCTGACGTTAGCACGGGCCCCTGACGTCGGCCTGACGTAGGCCTGACGTCGGCCTGACGTAGGCCCTGGCCCCTGACGTCGGCCCTCCTCCCTGATGTCGACCCTGGCCCCTAACGTCTGCCCGGGCCCCTGATGTAGGCTTGACGTAGGCCCGGGCCCCTGACGTAGGCCCTGACCGTGGACGTCGGTCCTGCTCCCTAACGTCGACCCTCGCCCCTGACGTAAGCCTGACGTTGGCTCTGCTCCCTGACGTCGCCCAGACCCTGACGTCAGCCCTGACCCCTGACGTCGGCCCCGGCCCCTGACGTCGCCCCCGGCCCCTGACGTCGCCCAGACTCCTGACGTCAGCCCCGACCCCTGACGTTGGCCCCGGCCCCTGACGTCGCCCAGACCCCTGACGTCGGCCCTGACCCCTGACGTCGCCCAGACCCCTGACGTCGCCCAGACCCCTGACGTCGGCCCCGGCCCCTGACGTCGCCCAGACCCCTGACGTCGGCCCTGACCCCTGACGTCGGTCCTGGCCCCTGACGTCGGCCCTGGCCCCTGACGTCGCCCAGACCCCTGACGTCAGCCCTGGCCCCTGACGTCGGCCCTGGCCCCTGACGTCGCCCAGACCCCTGACGTCAGCCCTGGCCCCTGGGAGGACAGCTCCTGGGAGACAGGGAGGCGCCCAGAGACCCAGAGAACCCGGAGGACAGCTCCTGGGACACATGGAGGCGCCCTGGCCTCTGACACGGTTGTCACGGACGCCCCTGCGCTGTCGCCGCCACCGCCGAGGGCCGTGGTCGCAGCTGTAAGTAGCCGCCCCCGCGCGGGAAGGCCTAACGCCTGGCCGTGGCCTCAGCGTCCGTGCCCGTGTCCGCCTCGCGACCTTTGTGTTGTCCTTTCAGAGGCCCCTTTACTTCCAGAATGAGGCCGCCTCGTCCATCCCCGGCGTGTGTGTCCCGAGGGTCTTGGTGGAATTTTTTTCTCTTGGGCTTGGATTATTGGTGCGGTTCTATAAATTTCGTATAAAAGCCTCCGTGTGCAGGGATCGGAAAGCCCCCGGTGGTGTCCAGGAGTGTCCTTGGCCTTCCGGTC
Organism: Pipistrellus kuhlii; assembly: GCF_014108245.1. Classification (NCBI taxonomy): domain Eukaryota; kingdom Metazoa; phylum Chordata; class Mammalia; order Chiroptera; family Vespertilionidae; genus Pipistrellus; species Pipistrellus kuhlii. Next base: position 6,689,218 of record NW_023425524.1, read on the forward strand.
ACTCCCCCCTCCCCCCCCCCACTCACCCACTCAGGACTCACCCAGAGCACGTCCAGCCTGCAGCTCCGGGCATGCTCAGTGCCCCTGCAGGCGTGCCATTGGTTGATCTTTTGCGTTGTATTTTTACTGCACCTGTTCTATGTGTAAGTACGTCTAGATAGGCGAATACCGTTATGTTACCATTTCCTGCCAATGCAGTGCGGTAGGTGGGCAGTAGGCTAGACTAGACCTGGTAGGTGTGTGTACCAAAGTGCATTGCGAAATCTCCTATGGACACATTCCACCTGGGTCCATATCACCATGGTTGAGTGGACAGGACTATACATTGAGTGGCCACATTATTATAATTTCTGAAATATATATATTTCAGAGACACAGTGCATGAATTCGTGCATGGGTGGGATCCGGCCAGCATGGCCAGGGGGAGGGGACATGGGCAGTTGGCCGGTCTACCTGCTGGTCAAATTCCTGGTCGAGGGAACAATTTGCATATTAGCCTTTTATTATTATATATAGGGTATATACTAAGTGGCCAGATTATTATGTGTTCAGAGATCATAATAATCTGGCCACTCAGTGTATAAGCCTTTAAGGGTGTGAAGAGATTTCAGATTAAATATGAAGAGAGTTCAGATTAAAGGTCGCCAGTTTAAGGCAAATTCATAAAATAAAGTTGCTAGATAAGATTATTCAAGGGCCTCAACTATGTTAAATAGGAAAAAAAAAATCTGAGCACTGAGAAATTTCTAGTTTTAGTTTTAGGTTTTTTTCTCTGAACTATTTTTCCCTTTTCCTCTTGTGGACCATAGAAAAATGTGCCATTAATTGCCTTCTAACATAGTAGGGTTTTTTTTCCTGAATAGCTTGTCAGTAAAGAGATTGAACCAAAATGAAATCATGTATCAACAGCCAAGTGACCTTTAATCATTTATAAGGTACAAAGACATGTTCGATATTGCCTTGCATACTGAGTGGCAAAATAACCCAAGGACCAGAAAACTGAACAATGCCATTTTATATCATAATCTTCTAGAGCACATATGTCAAACACAAGGCCCGCGGGCCAAATCCGTCCCACCAGGCCTTGCAATGTGGCCCGCACCGCGCTGTCATCACTGCACTCGGCTGCGTTTCCATCACAATGACAGTTTATGATTGTTCAGTAAACCATTCGGCCCGCGATTTAGGCTGGATTTTAGATTTTGGCCCCTTCTCTGATTGAGTTTGACACCCCTATTCTAGAGCCTGATACTGAATGTATTTAAGCATCTATACAATGTAACGTATTGATACTATTACTTTTTTAAAATATTTTTTTTCAATGATTTCAGAGAGGAAGGGAGGAGAGAGAGAAACATCAATGCTGAGAGAAAATCACTGATCGTTGATCAGCTGCCTCCTGCACACCCCACACTGGGGATGGAACCTGCAACCCTGGGCATGTGCCCTGACTTGGAATCAAACTGACCTCCTGGTTCATAGGTCAACACTCAACCATTGAGCCACACCGGCCAGGCTAGAACCTCTGGCTTTCATTTGCTCTGTATCTCATCCTGTCTGTGTTTGTCTTTGTCCCTGATCCCCCCATCCTCAACAAATAAACACACACATACACACACACACACACACACACACACACAACTGTATCATCCTCCCAGGGTGTTGAAGGGATTAAATAATAATATATGTAGGCACTTTAAATCATGCCCAATAAATGCTACTGATGAGTTATTTTAACTGTTTAAACCTGTATGAAGTGGGATAAACATAGGGCTGCAGAGAGAAAAGGGAAAGAGTCCCATACCTCAAGAGCTCCAATTTTGATTCGTCCCCACTCATATGATTTACATATGATTTCTCCCTACATCCCAGCACATGCAACTGTCTGACATGTAACTGCTGGGTTGGTTTATTTGAAAACCATTAGTCTAGTGAAAAAAAATTAAGAAGTCCACGGTGAAATTAAGGTCCCAACAGAGGCCCTACACCGATATTTGAGCAAGTTCCTTAACTTCATATCATCTTCGTTTTCCTGCTCTTCGGATTAATCATGTTCATGCCAAAACCAGTTTGGCTCAGTGGATAGAGCGTAAGCCTGCGGATTGAAAGGTCCCAAGTTCGATTCCTTCAAGGGCATGTACCTTGGCTGCAGGCACATCCCCAGTGGGGGTTGTGCAAGAGGCAACTGATTGATGATTCTCTCTCATCGATGTTTCTAACTCTCTATCCCTCTCTCTTCCTCTCTGTAAAAAATTAATAAAATGTACTTTTTAAAAAAAACCACGCTCGCCTCTGCTTAGCCAAGAGAACAGTCATGAGGAGAACATGAAACACAAGCACACACCTCGCATCCTACAAGTGGAAATGAAGACATTCACATTACAATAGGGTCTGTTTTCTTTCTCTAAGGATATGATGAAGTCGAATAGGAGTAATGATAACCACCTTCCATGAGCATTAGAAATAACACAGATATAATGCTTGCACAGTGACTGACATCAAATAAGGGACCAATAAATTGCGGCTCTAATTTTTACGAGTATAATGATGATGATGAGATGCTGACTGAGGGACTTGAAAGCAATGTCTGTCTCCCGCAGAAGGGCGATGACAGAACAGCTGTGCAAACAGCGTCCACGTTCCTCGGGATGGATAAGAGATGTTCACGTCTCGCTGTCAGGAGCCCGCCGTGTCCCTGTTTGCTGAGTGAGAACATCATGTGCAATGCAGATTAGTCAGGCCTATCCAGCCTTCCTTGGGATGTTATAAAATGTGACGTGAACGTAAGGAGCTGCCCCCCGTTGCCCTTTAAGACTCAGACTCTTTTGGTGCTTCATCAGAATTGCATTACAAAGCAAATAGGTCGTTTATTTTTATCACCACGCCTTTGGAGTCATGCATAGGGCAGAAGTCAGCCAGCCACCGAGAAACTCCCAGAGAAAACATTGTAAAATATCTCTTCTGCAGGATGACGACAGGGGCCGTCTGATCTTGGATGATCTTTGTGAAATGTCTCCTGCTTTGCTTTCTATGTGAAGTGTGTTGCGCTCAAATAACATGTTTTCTTCGTGTAGTCAGCTTATCTGATCTTCATACTGCCCCCACAAGAGATTTAAGGAGGTGTCACGCTCTCTGTTTCACAACTTGAAAAAACGGACATGCCGCACGGGGAAGTGACTTCGGCAGGGTCAGAGACTAAGGCAACCATAACCCAAGTACCTGGGTCTAGCTTCTTTCCATAGCATTCTGTGCTTTTCACCTCTGTGTCTGCGCAGTGGCTGGTTTGGCTCAGTGGATAGAGCGTCGGCCCATGGACTGAAGGATTCTGGGTTTGATTCTCTTCAAGGGCATGTACCTCAGTTGCAGGCTTGATGCCGGGCCCTGGTAGGGGCATGTGCATGAGGCAGTCCATCAGTGTGTCTCTCTCACATCAGTATTTCTCTCTTTCTCTCCCCGTCCCTTCCACACTCTCTCTAATCTCTAAAAATCAATGAGGGAAAAAGAAAATGTGTCCAGACAATCCATCATTTTTTTAATGACCACAAATAATACTTTGAGATGGGTAGAATATACATTTTCCTAGGGAGTCAACCCAATCTTACTATTAGAAATATAGAAGATGAAAAAAAAAAACACAAAAAAAAACTTGCCATCTCGGAAGAAAAACATCCGTAATCAGCGAAGATAAGAAATAGTCAGGCAACTGAAGCTTTTGAGCTTCAGGTCAAAAGTCTGGGTCCCAGGCTAATTCTGGCTCTAATTATTTCTGTGACTTTGAATCAACTCCTTATCTCTCTGGGATTCCAGTTTTATCATCTATAAAACAAGGGAGTGGGACTAAATGTAGATGGCAGATGTTGAAGTTACCATAATCACAAATCAGCAGTTGAGCTGAAACCGGTTTGGCTCAGTGGCTAGAGCATCAGCCTTCAGACTGAAAGGTCCCAGGTTCGATTCCGGTCAGGGGCATGTATAATACCTTGGTTGCGGGCACATCCCCGGTGGGGGGCGTGCAGGAGACAGCTGGTCGATGTTTCTCTCTCATCGATGTTTCTAACTCTCTGTCCCTCTCCCTTCCTCTCTGTAGAAAATCAATAAGATATATTTTTTTTTAAAAATCAGCAGTTGACCACATAGGAACTAATCATCTTGTTAGCAAAATTTACTAACATTAAAAAAAAAAAACTGTCAAGCACCCTGACCTGTGTGGGAAGTTGGTTGGGTATCGTCCCTGTACCTCGCAGTCACTAGTTCAATTCCCAGTCAGGGCACCAGCAGGATTGCAGGCTCAGTCCCTGGTAGGGGGCATGCAGGAGGCAGCCGAGCAATGTTTTTACTCTCTCTCCCTCTCTCTTCCTCTCTGAAATCAATAAAAAAATTTTTAAATAAATTAAAAAGTTATACACCCAAAACCTATGTAATTGTATTGATCAATATCACCCCAATGAATTCAATTTGTAAAAGAAGGGGAAAAAAGGTTAGCAATATGTTAAGACTAATAACATTTATAGTAGCATTCTAGATACCCTGTTTCCCCGAAAATAAGACAGTGTCTTATATTAATTTTTTTTGCTCCCAAAGTTGCGCTGAGTCTTATTTTCAGGGGATGTCTTATCTTTCCATGTGCTAGGTCTTATTTTCGGAGGATGTCTTATTTTCAGGGAAACACAGTAGTAATCTACATTAACTGTTCTCATGAATAAGCTGCAATAAAATAGGGAGTTGGACCCACAAGTGTCTCAGCCTCATCAAAGTCATAATTAGCGATTAGAATATCTATTCAGAGAGCTAGCTGTGGGATGTCCTTGTCTCTGCAATGTTCTAATTCTGAGAGTGCCAGCTGTCCCCTCCTGTTCTCAGTTCCTCCCGTGGGGCCACGGCAGTGAGGAGAGTCAGCCTCGTTCCCGTTCTGTGCCTCGAAGAGATCTAAAAACCATCAGTGAGCCAAAGCCGGTTTGGCTCAGTGGATAGAGCATCGGTCTGTGGACTGAAAGGTCCCAGGTTCGATTCCCGTCAAGGGCATGTACATTGGTTGTGGGCACATCCCCGGTAGGGGGTGTGCAAGAGACAGCTGGTCGATGTTCCTCTCTCATGGATGTTTCTAGCTCTCTCTCTCTCTCTCTCCCTTCCTCTCTGTAAAAAATCAACAAAATATATTTTAAATAAATAAATAAGTAAATAAAAATAAAAAAAATAAAAACCATCAGTCAGCCACCGACTCCAGGACCAGCATCTCAGGGTTAGAGTGGAGGCTGCCTTACCTCACTTCCCACACAAGTCCCCAAAATGTATTTTTTTAAATATATTTTATTGATTTTTTTTTTTTTACAGAGAGGAAGGGAGAGGAATAGAGAGCTAGAAACATCAATAAGAGAGAAACATCGATCAGCTGTCTCCTACACACCCCCTACTGGGGATGTGCCCACAACCAAAGCACATGCCCTTGACTGGAATCGAACCTGGGACCCTTGAGTTTGCAGGCTGACACTCTATCCACTGAGCCAAACTGGTTAGGGCCCAAAATGTATTTTTTATCATTCATTTTTCCTCTTAAAAACATCCCCGAAGTTTAGTCAAACCTGGTTTTACGGGACCCCCGTCCCATAAATTGTTTTTTTCCCCCTTCATATAATTGCCATGTAAAGTGATCAAAATTCCTTAAGAAAAATATTTCCTCTTTTTATAAGTTTATAGATATGGAGGGTAAGCATCTTTTTATCTTGCATTTTTAACCTTTAACTCACCTTGAGAGAAATGAAATAATGATCATATTCCTTATGAGTTCCTTGAGAAAGACCATTAAATGAATCACAGGAGATCCCTAATGCTTCTCTAGAGAGAGAAAGATCATCTCAGGTGGGTGAAAAGCAACCTTGGCACAGATCTAGAGAAGGGACCTTTTTTAATATGACTTGCCCTAATGTTTCTTTGGAGAGAACCTGCAGTAGTGTGATTTTCTTGTCATTTCCTGACATTAAGCTTAAACCGATTCTTTAAAATAAAAATCACACTTTTAAAGGTTTGCAAACAATAGAGACAAAAAAACAAAAAGAAAAAAACAATCAAACAAAAAGTATATGGACCAGGATGGACATGCTTTTCCATTCTTCAATTATGCAACCTTTGTTTTGGTGTGGTGTGTTTTTGTGCATGTGTGTGTGTGTGTGTGTGTGTGTTTTACATCAATAGCCTTGAGAACTTTGTCACTGATAGGTGTGGCATCGGGAAGGGAAGGAGATAGAGAAAACTCCTGTTCTTAGGTGGTTTGAATTCTCAATAGAGATCAAAGAGAATAGAGATACAGGTATCTGTTATTAACTACAAAATTATGCAAGGAGAAAAAAAGGGAAACTAAGGACAGGCAAGTAGAAGTTAACCTGCAACGTGAACTGTGGACAACCGTCGTCAAGGCCACGCTGGTCCAAATACCATCCACCTTGGCCACCCCGGGTCCTCGTGACGTCACCTCACTTTGGCAGTGCGCCGAGTCCAGAACTTTCCGTACACCCGGGCCACTCTGTGCTTTGTGTTCCAGTCCTGGAGGAGCTGGCGGTTTCAGTCATTTATGTTCATTAATAATGCCTTCAGTAAATTAAGGCGGTACACCTTCCGAATAACATTTACGTGTTAGTAGCACTTCTCTGCCTCCTCATTAATTTTTGTTGTCGCAGAGTGTCTTCATTCGGCTTCTCTCTGAAACTGATCCTGAGAAGAGGGGTCACGGGCACACAGTGATTTTAGAGGTTGATACCAGGAAGGAATGCAGGGGTAGAGAAGCCGAGAGGGGACAGATGATGGCGTTGGCATTTGCTGCAGAGAGGGAAGGTAATTTGAAGATGTCTGGAAGGAAATCATTTATTTCAGGCTGACCCCACTTCCATAAATAACTTCAGCCTATAACTTCCTTTGGGCTGAAGACAAAATGTGTATATTACGTTATAGCCTATGGTTGCATAATAACACCCCCTGTTGCCATATAAAATTTCCACTTTAAAGATGCTATAGCATTCATTCCTGCATTTGTATTTCCTATGTATTTCCTCTGATATTTCTCTTTTTTTTTTAATATATTTTATTGATTTTTTTTTTAGAGAGAGGAAGAGAGAGGGATAGAGAGTTAGAAACATGGATGAAAGAGAATCAGCTGCCTCCTGCACACCCCATACTGGGGATGTGCCCGCAACCAAGGTACATGCCCCTGACTGGAATCGAATCTGGGACCCTTCATTCTGCAGGCCGATGCTCTATCCACTGAGCCAAACCTGTTTCGGCTTCTGATATTTCTTGAATGATCAGGTTCGACATGGAAATGAATTTGAACATTGTTAGAATAGACGTTGTGTGTGTGTGTGTTTGTGTGTTTGTGTGTGTGTGTGTGTTAATGTGTTCAGTGTAAACGTGTTCAGAATGCAGGAGAGCATGGTTAACCGAAGAGCCATCAGAGCAGGACCCACATGGGCGACATCTTACTTAGGCTGTGAACGTCAAAGGGATAAATACGAAGCAGTGAGGGGAGCCAGGCAGGAGGTGGGACCTGAGTGTAGAAGGCTCTCAGCCATGATAATCGTTAGACAACATACATCGTTCATGTCACACCCCTCCTCCTGTTGGATCTTTTGACTATTGCCCTCTGCTGATGTTGCAACAGACCTCTGGGCTTCCACCTTTTTGTTTCCTCCGATTATCCCTTAAATATGAACAGCTGAAACTGAAACTACCTGTTCGCAAGAAAGGCTCATGTATCGGGAGCGCTGTCTTAACTCTGGAGTGTGGATGACGAAATTTCTGCAAAATGGAGCCAGCGGCCTAAATCCAACAGAACCTGCAGAGTTCTTTTCCTTCCTTTCCTTGCTCCCTGTTTAGGCTTCTGGCCTTTTCCTTGCAAGCATCTGTGGTGTGGTTCCGAGGCCAGGCCACCAGCTTGGTGACCGTGCATGTGTGCGGGCTCACGATGCTAACCAGGGCAGAACACCAGCGTTAAGACTATAAATCATCTCGTGTTGTAGGAGGACTGTATTTCTAACTGCTTCTTTCTCAAAGAAGCAAAGTCCCTTAAGAAACTAGAAAGCCAGTGGTTCCTTTCATTTAAAAAATGTAAATGACTTTCAAGGCTAGCTTCGTTATTTGTATTTTCTATCCCTAACGCGTTTTAACCAATGTTTTTGTGAAATGAATTTCAAGGTTTTCTTTCTACTCGTCAAATCTTCAAATTAAAAGGTGGCTGGCAAGAGAAACAAAAGTGCCTCCTAAACTCTTTATAAATTGTTCTTATACAAATACGGGAAAGCAATTTGAAGCAAATTATTATACTTTTTTCAGTTATACAACAAACCAGATACAAAAAAAAAAAGTTGTCAATACATGTGTAGAGAGGAATAAGAATTTGAAGCGAAATCATATCATAAACCTATTTGAACTTTTAATTTAGTCAAATACTGGGCAGGTGGAATACTATATTTACCTATGTAGTTATTCAAGCAATACTCAATGCTTGATTTAGTTTTATGAGTCATGACACAGACATAACGATATAAAATTAAGTAAATAATTCTGATTCACACACTTCCTGGCTTTTATACTCAATAACTTTGTTCATGTCTTGTTTTCAACTTTTCTGGAAGTCGTCATTGCTTCCGATGAAATTGCTTCAGACTATTTCCTGAATGAAATTACGTAACGCCTCTTCTTTGATTTTCTTTTTCTTTCTTTTAAGTAATTATTTCTTTTCAAAGTAAAGTAAGAAAAATGTAGCATAGGACATCTCTCCACGTTGGTTCTAATCTAGCTCCCATCTAGGGATAAAATGTTAAATATCTCTTAAGCCATCTGGTCCTCACTCAAACCAAGTTACTTTTTAAGTGAATGCTGGAGTATTCACTTCTAAACCTCTCTCCCTTATTTTACTTAAATGAAGTCTCTGTGCCAGAGACTCCTCTGGCTACCTGACCTACCCTGCAGCAGTCTGTGTCCTGTGCCTATCAGGCCAGTCAGAACAACACCACTTGGGGCTCTGGTCACTGTCACCACCATCTGATAATCAATCCTTGGTGAGACCTTAACGGCTGTTGACCTTAGAGAGTTTGCTGCTGGTTTCGATGTAATCAACTGCGTTTGGAACCAGAGGAGATTCTCCTACTCCTGCTCCCTCCCTTGCTGAGTTATCCGACCCTCCGTTTCGACAGTATTGTATTCTAGGTACTAGGGGCACAAAGATAATTGAGAAACAACCCGTCAGTGCTCACAGGTGGTTTGTCAATAGTGGATGAAACATGAAAAGATCATTTCAAGCCCAGCCGACTTGGCTCAGTGGTTGAGCGTGGACCTATGAACCAAGAGATCATAGTTAGGTCAGGGCACATACCCGGATTACAGGCTTGATCCACAGCGTGGGGCATGCAGGAGGCAGCCAATCAGTGATTCTCTCTCATCATTGACTTTTCTATCTCTTCTTCCCTCTCCCTTGCTTTCTGTAATATATATATATATATATATATATATATATATATATATATATATATATATATTAAAATAAATAAACTTTTTAAAGATAATCTTAAGTCCTGGAGGGGTGGCTCAGTTGGTTAGAGTGTCGTCCTATACACCAAAAGGTTGCAAGTTTGATTCCTGGTCAGGGCACATATTATACCTAAGTTACAACTCAGTCCCCTGTCAGGGTGCATATGGCAGGCAGCTGATGGATGTTTCTCTCTGTGTGTCTTCCTTCCCCTCTCTCTAAAATCAATAAACATATTCTCGGGTGAGGGTTTAAATAAAAGATAATTTCAACACTAAGGACATGTTCTACAGGGAGGGAATGGAAAGCTAATTGTCTTTTAAGATTTTTCTCCTTTTTCAAAAAAAAATGTTAAGTTTTGGTAAACATCTCTCCGGAAAGACATGTTCCCCTCTTACTAGAACTGGAACGTCTTCTTACCTTTTCTCAAACATTATTTGTCCTAGTTTAATGATAACACGGGGAGGTAATTGGGAAAAAACACACACACCAGCAGCCTTAGAGAGTTTGCTGCTGGTTTCGGAAAGATCTGCCAGCGCTGTGTTGATGAAGTGTCTGCTATACTGGGTGGGGGAGGAGACCTGATCTAACCATTGAAGACAAGGGAGGGAGCCCAGCCAGCATGGCCCAGTGGTTGAGTGTTCACCCATGAGCCAAGAGGTCACAGTTCAAATCCCCATCAGGGCACACACCTGGGTTGCAGTGTGGGGTGTGCAGGAGGCAGCTGATTAATGATTCTCTCTCATCATAGATGTTTCCATCCCTCTCTCCCTCTCTCCCTCTCCCTTCCTCTCTCTGAAATCAATAAAAACATATTTAAAAGGAAACAAGGGGAGGGAGTACCAGGTCCCCGTCATATTGACAGGGGAGGAAATGGAGAACTAATGCATATGCATATACGTAAATTCTCTGGTTAATCTCTCCCCACCACCCTCCTTCCTTCTGAGATGCGTCAGCCTGCTGCATGCTTCCATGTCTCTAAATCTATTTTGTTTCTTCGATTTATTTTGGTCATTAGAGTCCACCGGTGAGTGAGATCATGTGACATTTATGTTTCTCTGCCTGGCCTATTTTGCTCCTTAGCATAATAGCGCACCTTCAATGTCACGCTCACTGGGAACTGCATTGTGTGGCCGCCGACGAGTTATTTGAGAGAGATCCTGTTTATCTGAAGCTATTAGCCGCACAAAACTAAAAAGTCTGAATGGATATGAAGTGCGCAGGGTGACGTGGGTCCTCCGGGGTAACACAATGAATGAGCCGTGTTGCGTCCTGGTAGGAACTAATGAATAGTCACCGTAATCAGAATAGTAGCTGGGGTGAGTGAGGATAGCTGACCCCAATGGTGCCTTGGATCTTAATCTCAGGGACAGAGAAGAGAGAAAAAGCAGCCCAGCGTGGGGAAGCAGCTTTCTAGATAAATGACTGAGGAAAAGGCTAAGCTAGGAAAGTTGTTGCTGTCCACTGACCCCAAAAGGCAGTGGGATATCTATCTTTCGGACTCTCTATTTCCAAGTCTCACCCCTATAGAGCCTGACTACAATGCAACTGTATTAGAATTCCTAATGCAATCAAAAAGTCTAGCCGAAACCGGTTTGGCTCAGTGGATAGAGCATCGGTCTGCAGACTGAAGGGTCCCAGGTTCGATTCCGGTCAAGGGCATGTACATTGGTTGCGAGCACATCCCCCGTAGGGGATGTGCAGGAGGCAGCTGGTCGATGTTTCTCTCTCATCGACGTTTCTAGCTCTCTATCTCTCTCCCTTCCTCTCTGTAAAAAATCAATAAAAAAAATATATTAAAAAAAAAAAAAGTGGTTGAGCATTGACCTATGAACCAGGGGGTCAGGGTTTGTTTCCCGGTCAGGGCACATGCCTGTGTTTTGGACTCAATCCCTTCATCTCTGAAATCAATTATTTTTAATATTTTTTTTAAGAGTTTATAGAGCCCTACCCGGTTTGGCTCTGTGGATGAGCGTCGGCCTGTGGACTGAAAGGTCCCAGGTTTGATTCCAGTCAAGGGCGTGTCCCTTGGTTTTGGACACATCCCCAGTAGGGGGTATGAAGGAGGAGGCTGATGGATGTTTCTCTCTCATTGATGTTTCTCTCTCATCGATGTTTCTGGCTCTCTGTCCCTCTCCCTTTCTCTCTGTAAAAAAATCAATTATATATACAAGGAGTATATAGAAAAATAATAATCTTCACAATCACAATTTGGGGTGTTCGGCTCTCAGAATTACTGTGAGAGTCTCAGTAATGATTCCTCCTTCAACGCTGAGAAACTGGGTACCAACCAGGAATCCCAGCAGAAAGGTGTGTCTGTAGCTCCTTGTGTCTTGGCTCTCAGGATCCTGTAAGAACTTGCCCTCCCATTGTCTTCCTATTCAATATGGAGACTCGGACAGACCAGACTGCCTGGGGTGCCTCCCAATGTCTACAGATCTCAGACGCTATAAATTTGAGAGTCACCGTTTCTCATCTTTTTCCAACCTAATTCTTCTTTGGACACGATGACCGGTCATCTCACCTCTTACACATTGTGTTGTGATGAAATGCTCACAGCACAGAGAACAAACACCCGGGCAGAGCCCTGGTGGACACCTGTCAGTGCATGAAGGTCGCTCCTAATGCAGAGGAGGTGAACATCTGCAATGCGAGAAAATAGCCTAAAAGAGAAGTAAGAGCCACAGTGTGTGTTATCTTCCCAGTCATTGCCAGGCGGAATGTTAGCATACCTATCTTCTTCTCCGAGGGAACATGTACTAACGAGGGGGAATAAGCAAGATTTGGCTTCGTAGAAATAGTCAAAGCTAATCCTTCCACCACGCAGTTGGAAAGAACATGATGATATTAATCTCGTGTGTGTTTGTGGATTTTATTTCTCAGTATCCTTTGGTTAATGCCTTCCTTTTCCCAATGAGCCAAAAAATAATCGTAATAACAAGTCAGGTTTTATCTTCAACCTTCCAAGTTGCAACCAAAGCCATCCACAGTTGTAGGGTCTTTTGGAAAGTGGGTGTTGAGTTCCATGGAGCCTATAAATAGGTTTAGTAACATCCCCCCAAGGTGCAGGGAGTATATTTGGGCTGTCAATCCTATCCAAGGGGATTATGGGAAATGTGCACAGTATCTTCACCCACATCTCTGCAGACAACGTGAACGGGACAAGCGCACACTCTCTGATTGTGCTGGGGGTTTGGAGGACTTCTGTTATTTTAGTTTTTGTTTAGACTGGTGGCGCTGGGAACCTCTTGTGAGCTCAGCTATCCGTCAAGCTTTGGGCTGAAAGGCGCTGAGTCAGGCCCTCTTCCCCAACATGTTCAGTTCCTCAGACGGGGTACATCCTGTGCATGAGAACAGCGAGGCCCGTGAAGAAAGAGCACTGGCACTTAGCCACAAAGCCCATTGGGTAAGTGGCCACCATGCAAGGCTACCCGGGAGGAGAGAGAGGATGTTCAGAGGCCACTGCCCCTCCTCTCTCCTTTCCCTGTCCCTCACAGCCCTACCTTCTGACAAGGATCCTGGGAAGAATTTAGGCTACAACATGCGTAGTCAGGCAAACCTCGGTGCCTTCTTTAATAAGAGACAGGGGCTCTCCAGGTCATGCAGGTCACCCTGGCTGGCTGGACCATCTTTTGGAAGGCTATGTGAAACACTCCCATGATCTTCATTTTTAAAATTCAACTTGCAGCCTGGCTGGTATGGCTTAGTGGTAGAGCGTTGACCTAGGAACCAGTAGGTCAGAGGTTGGTCACAGTTTGATTCCTGGTCAGGGCACATGCCCAGGTTGCAGGCTCTATCCCCCAGTGAGGGGTGTGCAGGAGACAGCCGATGAATGATTCTCTCTCATCGTGGATGTTTCTATCACTCTCTCCCTCTTCCTTTCTCTCTGAAATCAATAAAAATGTATTTTTTTAAAAAAAAATCAACTTGGAATATGGGATTCATACAATGCAGTGAAGTCAGATAGGCAGGATTCAAATTCTGAGTTTTGTCTCTTTTCTTTTTAAAATATATTTTATTGATTTTTTTTTTTTTTTTTTTTTTTTTTTTTTTTTACAGAGAGAAAGGGAGAGGGATAGAAAGTCAGAAACATCAATCAGCTGCCTCTTGCACATCCCCCACTAGGGATGTGCCCGCAACCAAGGTACATGCCCTTGACCGGAATCCAACCCAGGACCCTTGAGTCCGCAGACCGATGCTCTATCCACTGAGCCAAACCAGTTTTGGCTCGTCTCTTTCTTACTCGCTGTGTGTCTTTAGGCAAAGTACTTGACCTTTCAGACTTCCTTTGTCTCAGCGGCATGCAATCCAATCCAGTAAATATTTAGGAAGTACCATAGTTTGTGCAAGTCATGAGGGACATAGAGATATGATCAGTGTGCACGAGCCCTCGCAGGTCAGGTTGGGAGAGCCCCAGAAGTTCTGTAAGGAGGCTGCAGAATTCTCAGGGCACAGTCAGAGGGCTGGAAGGCAAGTCATCGGAGCACCAGGACTCCGGCGCCAGGGACCACAAGGCGGAGGACTCACGTGGCCTTTTCTTAGCCCTCGAGAGAGAAACTGGTGGATCTCCAGCTGTGGGTGGCCCCAGGCAGCCCAGGGCACCAACCCAGACCACCCATGGGGAGCCCTCGCCAGGAGCCCTCGCCAAATTTGGAAAAACCAAGATCTGGATTCCCCTCTCCTCTAAACCACAGCACTCTCCCTTCTGAGTAGAAAGGCGAAAGGGGACCTGAGAGAGGGAACTTGGCAAGCCAATAGCGGGGATCCGTGACATGCTCTTCCTTTTGCGGGGCTGAGGAGGGAGGCCCAGGAAATCCTCTCCTGGAGAGGAAGAGAAGTGGGAGGGCAGCAGGTTCTACTGGCAGGCTAGGGCCCTTGGCTTCTCTCTGCCACTGGCCCCTGTGGGCCACTGGGCCACGGCCTCCCTGTTTGTGCAAACAGAAGGTAGGCCAGGTCCTCCTCAAGCTCCTGAAATTCTTTTTTTTTTTAATTTCTTTATTGATTAAGGTATCACATATTTGTCCTCAACCCCCCATTCCAATATCCCCCCAGTCATGCCTCCACACCCCTATTGTCCTTGACCACTGGTTAGGCTCATATGTGTGCACATAAGTCCTTTGATTGATCTCTTCCTTTTATCCCTTCTCCTGAAATTCTTGACATGCCCCCAACAGGACCGTTATCCAGCCTCCATCAACTCACAGCAAAATTCCAAATGGATAATTGTCGCAGGAGATTTTTCATTCTACTTTATCAGCTCTTCTAGCAATTGGACCAGTTTGACTTGTGGTGAAAGGAGAAGTAAGCTTTTTTTAAAATACATGTTTATTGATTTCAGAGAGGAAGGGGGAAGGAGAGATAGAAGTATCAACGATGACAGAGAATCGTTGATCATCAGCTTCCTACATGCTCCCTGCTGGGGATTGAGCCCACTACCTGGGCATATGTCCCGACCAGGAATCAAACCTTGACCTCTTGGTTCATAGGTTGACGCCCAACCCCTGAGCCACACTGAAGTCAACTTGGTTTTGAAGACTGTATTGTGATTAGATAATACTTTGGGCATTATCTGATATTTGAAGAGAACATCACATGTAGAAAAGCAAACATAAGAAAAGCACTGAGAAGCAGCCAAACCACAAGCAATTTATCGTCTCTTTCAATGTGCTTATTTTATGTAATGAGGGAGAAGGATTAGGAAGATCTGATCTTCTCAGTGTCTGCTGAGAAGCAGTTGTCAACCTCAGCTCTGTTGGGAAAACAATTATATAATTATGTGCATATGAGGGTAAGCCATACAAGAGGACTGGACAGCCCTAACCAGTTTGGCTCAGTGACTAGAGGATTGGCCTGCGGACTCAAGGGTCCCAGGTTCGATTCCGGTGAAGGGCATGTACCTTGGTTGTGGGCACATCCCCATTAGGGAGTGTGCAGGAGGCAGCTGGTCGATGTTTCTCTCGCGTTGATGTTTCTGACTCTCTATCCCTCTTGCTTCCTCTCTGTAAAAAATCAATAAAATATATACTTTTTTTTAAAAAAAGGACTGGACATGATGTTATATTATCGTGGAGTGGTCACTGTCAAGTGATTTACCGTATTGCTGAATTCCCTGCAGTGGCTTGTATACTTCTATAATCAGGGGGGGAAAGATTCTCATTATAAGAGTTTTTATACAACATCCCTGGGATTGACTAGCAGCGTTGTTTAAGGGGCTTTCACCATCTTGGTGAGTCTTTCAGGGGACGCCCATCATTGCTGACATCTGTCTCCTCTTCCCAGGGGTTCAAAGAAGGGGGTTGGGGGATAGGAAGCATGCCTGAGCTCGTACTGGAAAGGGGATGAAGCAAATTCCCGGACATGAAGCAGTCAACAATATTAACTCTGAAGATGTGTATTAATAAGCCAGTGAGGGCCTTGCACTGGAACATGTAGAATTGCTTCGGTAAATGAAAATCCATTACACACAATAAAACAATCATAATGTAAACCGACGTGGTGAACCTCTGCGCTTTGTCTTGCAACATGAAATCGTAGATGAAAGCTGGTCAGTAACGGGAGAAATTGGGTGAGTAACCCTCACCGGGATGAGCGGTTGCCTTCCGAGAAACCCCTTGTAACTAATTCGATTTACCAGAAAAAAAGGTGCATTAACTGGAAAAAAAATCAACCTCTATAAAGAAATGTGATCTAAGTATGTCTGGTAAGCTCGCGCTCTCTCTCTCTCTCTCTCTCTCTCTCTCTCTCTCTCTCTCCCTCTCTCTCTCTCTCTCTCTCTTTCTCTCTTCCTCCCTCCTTCCCTCTCCCCCCCCTTATTATTTTTTTGTCTTTGAGCCACAGATTTAACAATTTATGATTACCCAAAGCATAAAACTATCATCCCTCCCGTGGAGAAGAAACTCAATAAATATTAATTGAAGAGCAAAGCACTGGGTTAAAGAGAAAGACCCAAGTCAATTTTCTTTTCTTGCATAATAGAACGAGAATAAAAGAAAGGACATTGGGTTAAGTGCCCTTAGGGGGAAACTAATTAAGTTGGTTGGGTTGGTCTGACATGTCTCATAAGTTTGCTTTTGACCTCTCAAAAAAACTAAAATAAAAATGTCATGCTAGGAGAGTGAAGGGCTGTGTGCGCGGGTCAATGGGGATGTCCTTGCGATGTTGAAAGTAAGGACATTCGAAGGTCAGGGCAGTACACGGACAGGGGCCATAAAAGCGGAGTTGAAATACAATAAGACACAGGATGATACGGGGAAAGGAGACGGCTGTCAGAGAGATGCCATCAAACCTTACCACCGGAGCCTAAAAGAGAAAGCCCATTTGGATGACAGATGTCAGACTGTGAATCTAAAGAGCAGCGGGCCCATGTCCTCGTGTAACTCTCCGGGCGCTTCCCAGACGAGCTTGGTGTAGGCAGGCCTGTGTGATCCCTGAGCTCTCCCTCTGCCACCAAAGAGGAAGGCAGCCTTGTCTCTAGTTTTGAAATGAACGGCCCACGGCTGGGCGTGTCAGGAGATGGTTCCGGAAGGTGAGGCCACGTCGTCCTAGGTGGGCTCTGATTTCTGTGCTGGGGAGTTGGAAGGTTCTTCTTCAGGAAATGGAGAGCCACTAAAGATGATTGCTTTCCCTATACCTCCAATTATTTATATATATATATATATTTTTTTTTTTTTTTAATTTTTTTTTTTTTTTTATTTCAGAGAGGAAGAGAAGAGAGATAGAAACATCAATGATGAGCCGAAACCGGTGTGGCTCAGTGGATAGAGCATCAGTCTGCGGACTGGAAGGTCCCAAGTTCGATTCCGGTCAAGGGCATGTACCTTGGTTGCGGGCACATCCCCAGTAGGGGGTGTGCAAGAGGCAGCTGATCGATGATTCTATCTTATCGATGTTTCTAACTCTCTATTCCTCTCTCTTCCTCTCTGTGAAACATCAATCAAATATATTAAAAAAAAAAAAAAGAAAGAAAAGAAACATCAGTGATGAGAGAGGATCATGGATTGGCTGCCTCCTGCACGCCCCCTACTGGGGATTGGAGCCTGCAATCCGTGAATTGAACCGTGACCTCCTGGTTCATAAGTCAACACTCAGCCACTGAGCCACACAGGCCAGGCTCCCTGGTTATTCAAAGGCCTCTTCAAAAGGGCCGTGTCTAGGGGTCATGGCTGGTCCCTTGCGAGGCAGTGGGGCGAGGGCTCTCGCCTTGATCCGAGCCCTGCCCCGTGTGAGTCTGGCCAACCTAAGGCCCAGTCAGGCTATAAGAAACCGGAAAGATGACCAAGAGGCTGGAGAAGAGGCAGAACATGTGGCCAAGGCCATAAAGGAGAGCGGCAGAGGGGAACCCGGCCAGACCCCGTTTTACATCCGAATCTCCAAATATGGGTTTCATGAAGGACATCTCTTCAGACGTCAGCATCAGCCTTTGAGTCTCAGCAGACTGCAGTATCTTATCGATCTGGGTCGAGTTGACCCAGCTTGTCAATGGAAGAGGTGTGACCCTTCAAACGTTTAAAAGGGATTATGGTGTCCAGCTGGTAGAGGAGGGTGCTGACATCTTTAAGGCAAAAAAAAAAAAATTAATATTGAAGCACAGTTGGCCTCAGAACTAGGCATTGCTGCAATTGAGGGGGGGGAAAAAATGGTGGTGGTGTTACTCCAGCCTTCTATGACCCAAGAAGTCCAGACATTCTATGCAAACCTGTTCCACTCTTTCTGCGGGGACAACCCATCCCAAAAAGAATGCTTCCATCCGAAGCCTTGGTCCCGTGTGACACTGATGCAAAGAATGGTGGCTACCTGGCTGATCCTGCCCAATTTCCTGAAGCAAGACTGGAACTTGCCGAGAAGTATGGTTGTAGTTTACCTGATCTCACTAAAGATGGACTCTTCAAAATGCTTAGTACTCCAAAGGACCCACGGCAGGTTTTCTTTGGTCTTGCCCCTGGGTGGGTGGTGAATATGGCAGATAAGAAAATGTTAAAACCTACACATGAGAATCTGCTCAAGTGTTACAGCTCATGAATTCCCTTCCAAGAAAGCAGAGTTGTAAGAGTCCTGGAAAAGGGAATGATACGTATATATTTCTCCTTGCATTTTCTTAATTGTGATTCATCAGATGCCCCCCCCTTTTTTTTTTTTTAATGTTTTCGGCGTGATCATATCTTTTTTTTTTTTTTTTAATCTAAAATTAAAATGTTCTAAACCAGAACTGCAAAGAGGAACTGAAATGGCATGGGTTCTGTCTCAAAGATACAAATGCCCTGGTAGTCTGCCAAAGGAAGATTATAATATTTAGAATATGTCTCCATTTTTTTTTCATGATCTTTTCATCTAGGTCTTATTATTATTGTAAATAAGAATGAACTTGGCAAGGGGAATGGGATTGATTTGCAGGCCTTCTCAGTCATGGTTAGAACTAGTGAGCTGATGCCCGCCTCTTAATCAGAAGCCTTGCTACGAGGGTTAAAATGGTAAGCCTCCAACTCAATGAGATTACCATATGAGACGTGAGTTTAAGGTTTAAGACTGGTGAAACAAGAATTCCAAGTGAATTTTCTTAAATGATCCAAAACCGGTGTGGCTCAGTGGATAGAGTGTCAGCCTACAGACTGGAAGGTCCCAGGTTTGATTCCGGTCTGGGGCATGTACCTTGGTTGCGGGCACATCCCCAGTAGGGGGTGTGCAGGAGGCAGCTGATCGATGTCTCTCTCTGTCTTTCTCCCTTGCTCTCTGTAAAAAAATATATATATTAAAAAAAAGAATTTTATTAAGTGATGCATAGACAATTCAGGAATAAGTTACTAATATTTGTTTTCTTGAAGAAAGTACTAGTTCTTATTAATATGCATTTACTTATTTAATAGATATTAGAGATCTTTGTCTTTCAGTCATTTTAAATGATGTCGAAAAGTTGTTCAGTGAGAATATAAGCCATAAAAACAATTGGTAATGTGAAAATTAAGCACAGTTAATTAATGTGAAAGATTCAGCAATCAGTAAGTTTATTCAGGTTTTCAAAGATATGTTCTATCTATCACAGTAGAAGTAAAATGATTCCCAGCTCTGCATTTCCTTAAAATAAAAAACTTAAAAATCTAAATGATGAAAAAGAAAAAAAAAGGGGGGGGGGAGGGGAGCATGTCTAGACTGGCAAAAGAAGGTGAGAATTCTAAATGGAATTCCTCTCAGGAAATACGATCTATTTTTAAAACAGCGCGAGGGCCCGTCCCAGGAGTTCCTTGTGGAATAGATCACCTCCTCCTGAAGAAGCTGATTCTCTGTGAAGAACATGGAAAAAGTTGTTTGGAATGAAAACACTGGGAAAGGAGAGACAGAAGAGAAGCTACACAAGCGAAGGAGGCTAAATACTCAAAGGGATCATTCAAGTTTGGCACAAAAACACCGATGCACCATGTTTCTGGGAGAGTCGATGGGACCAGAGGGGTAAGAGGGAGGATATTTGGACAGAGAAATCGAGAAGACATTAAAGTAGACATTTCACTTGTTCAGACTGTACTGCGTGCGTCTTCTCTGAGAATGGAAGTTCCTGATCCTGGACTGTTTATATCCAACACCCACCGTGAAGGAGCCTTTGTCCCATGTCATTCTGCAAACATGGCCAGAGGATCGCTAGGCCAACAATGAGGCAGGCTTTCCGTCCATTCTCCTTCCTAGAGGTTAAAGATTGGGAAGGATCAGGCCTAATAAATTGGAATCTGCCATAATATCTGCTAAATCCAGAAGAATTCATTATAAAACACAACCCCCAAAAGAGGCCCAAAACAAAACTATTGAGCCCACTTACACTATTTTCTGAAGCATTTTTAAATACACCCGATCTGCCCTCGCTGGTCTGGTTCAGTGGATAGAGCGTCAGCCTTCAGACTGAAAGGTCCCAGGTTCGATTCCCGTCAAGGGCACATGCCTGGGTAACGGGCTCGATCCCCAGTAAGGGGTGTGCAGGAAGCAGCCAATCAATGATTCTCTCTCATCATTGATGTTTCCATCTCTCTCTCTCCTCCTCACGCTTCCTCTCTGAAGTCAATAAAAATACATTTTAAAAAATAAAACTAAAAAAAATAAATAAATACACCTGATCTAAAAGTAGTTTTCAAGCTAGTTGTTATCCATTTTAAATAGAACACGGAGTTAACTGCTCTATAATCTTGAGCACAAATAAAAGGTCTATTCATTGCATAAACTTTAATTCAGCCAAACCTCATTGAAGGACCCCACTCAACATCCTAGAAACAAACATCACTTTACCTGTAGTGACAGCAGCATGAAGAGCTTCCAAAAAAAGCTATTTTCACCACCACATAGAAACTTACATATTTGAAAGGCTTGTTGGGGCTAATCAAAATACAACACCAATAAGTGAAATCTTGAATAAGAACTATGAAATTGTTAAAAATTAAAATTCTGATTTACTTAAATGTTTTTGAGAATGGTTTTTGGATATTATAATAGGCCATAATTCAGGTTTTCATTCTTCAGTCTAAACGTAACATTTTTCAAGCACCTTCTGTAAATCAGGCATTAGATTAATTTTTTTTTTAAAGGACCTGTTCTCCCCCTAGCCAGTTTGGCTCAGTGGATAGAGTGTCGGCCTGCAGACTGAAGGGTCCTGGGTTTGATTCCAGTCAAGGGCACTGGAAGTGTGCAGGGGACAAAGGATCAATGATTCTCTCTCATCATTAATGTTTCTGTCTCTGTCTCTGTCCCTCTCCCTTCTTCTCAGAAATCAATAAAAACATGTTTTTTAAAAGTGATATTGATCTTACATTAACTGGGGAGAAAAGCGTGATTCGTCAACAAACAAAACTTATCAAATTTAGTTTGGGGACCAAATGCACATTGAAATATAACTGTATGTCATAGGATCAAAATGACTTCCATGATACGACTAAATGTTATGCTGAAATTTTGTTATAACTTTTAAAAAAGTAAGTCAATCTTTAAACACACACACACACACACACAACTTGCAGTCTTATCTTCTATCTGAAAGGCGACAAACTATGACTCAGAGTGGATGAGTGGGTTGTCTGGACAGTGAGAGAAAGTCAAGCCTCCCACCTCTTGACAGATGTCCTCAAGACGGAACGTAGGGAGTATCCTCAGATGCCAGTGCAGTTACTAAGGCGAGGTCCAAATTAGCCGTCGGCTGGCCACTACCCATATCACTCAGAGTTTTAGACCAAAGGTTGCAAACTGACAGCCACGAGCTGGATTCAGCCCCAGGTGTATTTGTTTGGCAAAGAATAGATTACCTTTTTATTATTATTATTATTATTATTATTATTATTATTATTATTTTGTTAATCCTTACATGAGGATATCTTTCCTATCCATTCTCTAGAGCAGGAATGGGGAACCTTCTGCCAAAGGCCTTTTGGCTATTTATAACATAACATCATTTGAGGGCCATTCAAAATTACCAACTTAAAAAAATTAGGGGAAAAAAAAGTGCCTAGATTTATTGAATTTTGAGTCCAGACTTATTTTTTTGCCTAGGTATAGCCAGATTATCAAATGATATAGCCCACAAGCCAGATGTTGGGGTCTGGGGGAGAGAGGGAGACACATTGATGTGAGAGAGACAAATTGACTAGTTGCCTCCCACTTGTGCCCCAACTGGGACCCGAGATCTAACCCCTTGACTGGGGAATTGAATCCGTGACCCTCCGCCGTACTCCAGCCGATGCTGTAACCACTGAGGAACACCAGCCACGGCGAAATCTACATTTTTAACTTGAGAAATGTTAACGAAGTTTTTAACCAGAATGTTTTTTCCCCGCTTAAGTAAAAATAAGCCGGTACCCTCTTCCCACTTGGCGATTCGTAAAACCGAGTAGCGGCTCTGCCTTTCGCCGTGTTCTCTGCCTCGCCCATGTCCCCACCTCTTCTTACCATCTCTCCTTCCAGCTGGCCTAGCTCATTGCTATTGCTTGCCTGGTCACTGTGACATCTGAATCTGTAATGGAGTTCCAGCCCTTTAGCTCACAATCTTTTTCCCCCACACACACACTTTCCAAAGATGATTCAGAGGCATTTACGAGGCGAAAATTAATGCAGCGATAATGCACACAAGATGAGGTGACTCATTCTGGGCTGTAATAAAAATGGGGGGGGGCAACCCCCTCTTTAGTAACACCTGCAAGACCTGGAACAAAAATAAACGCAGGGACCCAGGCCACAGCCCACGTCCTTTCTCTTCTCGCCTCTGGCTCCAGCCTTCCCTGCAAGGGGCCCCTCGTACACACGTGTGGACAGCCTGGCTGTCTGTCCCAGGTCTGTGGACAAACCCCACACTTGACACACAGCTAAGCAGTGGCCCTAAAAGGGTCTGGACCCTGGCAGGAGGCCAGAGAGCCAGTAAGGTCGATGAGAGAGAAACATCTATCAGCTGCCTCCTGCACACCTCCTACTGGGGCTGCGCCCACAACCAAGGCACATGCCCTTGACCGGAATTAAACCTGGGGCCCTTCAGTCCGCAGGCTGACACTCTATCCACTGAGCCAAACCGGTTAGGGCACTATCCAACTTTTCAATCTTTGCCAATCAGATAGGTGAAAAACAACCTCAGAATAGTTTTTTTTTTGTTGTTTTTTTTTCCAGTTTATCTTTATTGTGGAAAGTATTACAGATGTCCCCTCTGGTTTTTGTTGTTGTTCTTGCCTTTTTTCCCATGGACGCCCTCCTCCCCACACCTACTCCTTCCAAGCCTTCACCCCACTATTGAACTTCAGGATAGTTATTAACTGACATGTCTCTTATTATAAACTAGAGGCTCAGTGCACAAAATTTGTGCATGGGCGAGGGGGTCCCCTCAGCCCAACCTGGACCCTCTCCAACCGGGATCCCTCTCACAATCTTGTACCGCTGGCTCCTAACTGCTCACCTGCCTGCCTGCCTGATCGCCCCTAACTGCCCCCCCTGCCAGCCCGATCACCCCAAACCACCTATGCCTACTGGCCTGATTGTCCCTCACTGCCCCCCCACCAGCCTCACTGCCCCCCCACCAGCCTGGTCACCTCCAACTGCCTCCCGTTTTTGGCCTGGTTGCCCCCTACTGCCCCCTGTTGGCCTGGTCACCCCTCACTTCCCCCCTGCTGACCTGATCGCCCCATGCAGCCTGCTAATAAGTGGACCAGTTGTTTTGGTCATCACGGTCACTGCCTTTTATAGATAGATAGATAGATAGATAGATAGATAGATAGATAGATAGATAGATAGATAAAGTTAAGCATATTTGAGTAAATTTCAAAAGTAAATCATTCACAAGCCCAGAACAAGTATTAGCAATACAGTCAACTCTAGATAACCTGGGACAATGGGTCAGGGTGGTCATTTTTGAGAAAAACAGCCACGTGAGGCATGAAACATGCTTCTGCCTAGCTCATCCCCCTTCCCCTCCCTCATCTCTGCAGGCCTTCTCCTTCCAGGCATTTGGGTCTCAGTTTTAATGCCACCTTCTTAGAAAGGCCTTTCCTGGGCCACCACCCAGTATACAATGGCCACTATGAGCATCGACCTATGAACCAGGAGGTCATGGTTCGATTCGCGGTCAGGGCACATACTCAAGGTTGCAAGCTGGATCCTCAGCGCGGACATGCAGGAGGCAGCCGATCCATGATTTTCTCTCGTCATTGATGTTTCTCTCTCTCTGATATCAATAAAAATATATTCAAAATAAGCCGAAACCGGTTTGGCTCAGTGGTAGAGCATCGACCTGCGGACTGAGAGGTCCCGGGTTCGATTCCGGTCAAGGGCATGTACATTAGTTGCGGGCACATCCCCAGTAGGGGGTGTGCAAGAGTCAGCTGGTCAATGTCTCTCTCTCATCGACGTTTTTAGCTTTCTATCCCTCTCTCCTCCTCTCTGTAAAAAATCAATAAAATATATATATTTTTTAATATATATATTTTTTCTATATATATATATATATATATATATATATATATATATATATTCAAAATAAAATAGCCAATAGAGACTTCTTAACATTCACAGTCCTATTTTAATTTTAATTTTAATTTTCTGTATTGCCCTTATCCTAATCCAACGTTTCTCTAATTTTTACTAGCAAATTTAGTGCCTTTCTCCTCTACCAGAATATGCTATCTAAACATGCACGGTTCACATTTTTCCATTTATAGCTTCTAGATCTAATATAGCAATGGGGGGAGGGGGGAGTTTGATTGCACTGTTTATTATCTACTTAAACTAAGGGAACAAGGACATCATCTGTCTTGGTCACCCCTCCGTCCAACCAGAAATGGAAAGTCTCGGTCATTTTGTGGGAACGACTCAAACGATAGGCTCGGCCCATGTGGCTTCCTTTCTCGTCGCACCCCTGTGGCCATCCATGCGTGTGGCCCAGACTGAAGAAGCGAGCTGTGCCACAGCCCGGTCTCACAGGCCAGGCCTTCCAGATTCCCCAGTTCTGGAAGGTTCTAGCATAGGGGTGTCGAACTCAATCAGAGAAGAGGCCAAAATCTAAAATCCAGCCTAAATCGTGGGCCGAATGGTTTACTGAACAGTCATAAACTGTCATTGTGATGGAAACGCAGCGGAGTGCAGTGATGACAGCGCGGTGCGGGCCACATTGCAAGGCCTGGCGGGACGGATTTGGCCCGCGGGCCTTGTGTTTGACACATGTATTCTAGCAGTTTCCCCAGGTTCAGGCCGATGCCGCCTGTATCCATTGGGCACTGTGCCTCCCTCATCTGCCGGCAGCTTCCTGGTGAGCAAAGCAAGTTGTGGGAATGAACAGCTGAGCCACAGATGCCACAGCCACACCAGCAGGTGCCACGCTTCCATACAGGCAGCAGGGGGGGGTGTCTGGGGCTGCAGTGAAGTGGGGTCCCGAGCAACAGGGGTGTGTTGGGGTCCCACAGGAACAAGGGTTTCTGTAGGGACATCTCTGATTATGTCACCAAGGCACCCCCCCAACAGAGTATCTCTTTCTCAGTCCATCACTTCTGCTTTTTTTGTTGTTGTTAATCCACACCAGAGGATATTTTCCCACTGATTTTTAGAGAGGGAAAGAGAGAGGAACATCGATCTGAGAGAGACACATCAATTGATTGCCTCCTGCAGGAGCCCTGACCAGGGCCCAGGCTGAGGAGGAGGAGCCTGCAACCAAGGCAGGTGCCCTTGACCAGAATCAAACCCGGGATCCTTTGGTCTGCAGGCCAACACTCTAACCACTGAGCAAAACAGGCTAGGGCCACTTCTGATTTTTTTTTTTTTTTTTTCAGAATGGTAGAAGAAATTTCTCAGCATTGCATCTGAATTGTATAAAATTACTCCTCCACCACTGTTGACTTTAGGACACCCCAAATGTCTTCTTTGAACCACGACTTATACCCTGCCATAGCTTATACATGGCACTTTTACTACTTTTCTCGTTTCCTACTCTTTATTATTATTATTATTGTTATTGATTTCAGAGAGAGAGAGGGAGAGAGAAATAGAAACATCAATGATGAGAATCATCCATCAGCTGCCTCCTGCACACACCCCCACTGAAGATCAAGCCCACAACCCAAGCATGCGCCTGGATCAGATATCAGCCTGTCACCTCCTAGTTCATAGGTAGACGTTCAACCGTCTGGGCCACACAGGCCTGGCTCATTTCCTAAATCTTGCTAGTCGTTCACACACACACACAAAAAAAGTCCATTCGTCTGTTTTCAAAGCTTCCACCCAGTCACCCCAGCTGCCCCGATGCAGCTGCTGTGGACAGAACCGAAGCTTCCCACGCCGCCCACTGCGATGCTCAGACACTCGCAGGAATGTCTGAGGATGCTCCTCCATCTGACCTCCACTGGAAGACAGAAAGCCCGTCTCAACGCAGCAGACGAGGTGGCGGGTTTGGGCACGGAGGGATCACAGTGTCCTGGAAATGGCCAAGCACACAGCTTCTTCAGTTCCCCGAGCGATGCACTGGCCTTTCCCAGTCTCGGAGCTGAAGGTCAGAAAGCTGCAGGCTTGCATCTGTGTAGTGACTCACAGTTAAACGGCAAGCTTTGCTGTTGAGGGATACAGGGTGAGCGACTTACCACAAGACCCACGTAGCGGGGGGGGGGGGGGGATAGAGGATAGAAAATGCATCTGTGGGGCTGGGTGGAGGTGGGCAAAGGGGGGCATGGGGACATCTGTAATGTCAACAATCAAAATAAGTTCTAAAAATAGCTTTTAAATGTATATGTCTGTTGTTTGTTTTTTTTAAATATATTTTATTGACTTTTTATAGAGAGAAAGAGAGAGGGACAGAGAATTAGAAACATAGATGAGAGAGAAATATCGATCAGCTGCCTCCTGCACACTCCCCACTGGGGATATGCCTGCAACCAAGGCACATGCCCTTGACCAGAATCGAACCTGGGACCTTTCAGTCCACAGGCCAACGCTCTATCCACTGAGCCAAACAGTTTCGGCTATATATGTGTTTTTTATTTTTTTTAAGGAAAAACCCTGGCTAGTTGCTTGGAGCATTGTCCCATGCACCGAAGGGTTGTGAGTTTGATTCCCAGTCAGGGCACATACCCAGGTTGCGGGTTCGATTCCTGATCAGGGCATATGTGTGGGAGGCAACTAATGGATGTTTCTTTCACACATCGATGTTTTCCTCTCCCTCCCTCTCGTTCTCTAGTCAATGAAAAATGACATATCTTAGGGTAAGGATTTTTTTTTTTTTTAAGTTAGTGGTGATCGCTAGGCAGCAGAATAATGCATTACTCTGATTGTGTTCTTTATAACATTTTTGTAACCCAAAAGAAACTTCCACAGTGAATATGGACTATATTACCATTTGGAAAGAAAAGAAAAGAAAAAACCTGCTCTTCAAGCTTTCTCCTATTTCAGCCAAGGCTCTGTAAGCATGCATATCCTCCTTGGACGAGTGAAACTCCGCTTGGGCAGGAGGGGTCATAGCTTCAGCCACAGTTTGATTATTCTGTATTCAGCGTTTTTGCAAGCTTCTCAGGGACATGCCAGAGAGGGGAAGCTGGCACAGGAAAGCAGGCCGGAGGAAGAGGAGACGCATGGGAGTGTCTGTATGTCTTAGTGGGATGTTGACAGACTGTAACGCTGTCAGGGATCAGCTCACATCACGGCCTTCCTCAAAAGATCGGTCATATGAGGCAGGGCTTGTCCCGGGATCAGAACGATCCTGGAAGTCCGATTGGGGTGATCACACCGAGAGAGGAACGCACGTCACCGGCTGCGAGCTTACGGACAGCGGCCTGCTGTGATTCACTATTCTGGCAAACATGCGAGAGATAATCATGTTTTATTTAGAAGTTTTGTCCCATTCCCGGGGCTCCACCAGGGGCACAGCACGTAGGTCTTTGCACATATGTCTGAATCAGTGATGAATGATTCCCTTCATGTAAGCGAATCATTTTTTTTTAATATTTTTTTTTTTAGTCGGCTTCCTTATTTTTGGCGATTCTGTTTCATCTAAGAGCTATAACTGGAACAAGACAAACCTCAGGGTATTTATTAAGCTGATTCACCTATCCGGCTCGTGGCATGGCATTGTGAAACACAAAGGGCAGTTCTTCAAGGAAATTATGAAATTCCTTACTACTGTGCCTCACATGGATTTGGGGGAATAAGCAATAGCTACTAGCTTTGAAGAAAAAATCCTTTTTCTTTTCTTTTCTTTTCTTTTTTTCTTTTCATGCTCCTCAGGGGCGGGAAATAGCGCTGCTAAGAATATATAATGACATGATGGCTTTGATCCCCATGAAGTCTGCCAAATATAATCACCCTGTTCTGATGAAAACTTCCTGTATCGCATTTTTATAAAAGTGTGTGTCTGTGTGTGTATTGAGGACCTGTGATGTCAGTTTCATAGGATCTTACATTTTTTTAATATTGCTATAATAATACTAAAAGGAAAAAAAAATACCTGACTAACTACAGACTCTTCAGGTAAAACTTCCCAGTATTACAAATGTTCTTCCATCAGGAATGCTACTTTGTAGCTCCATGTAAGTACTTGGATCCTAATTCAAGATCCTCGGTGCTGCTTTGTGGCTCTTTTACCAATATGATGCGATAGCATATTTTTTGTCTTGGTATAATGATAATCCGAGCTTATGGAGCATTTAAACAAGGCATAACAATATGTTCTACTATGTGCAGTGCTTTAAACAATAAATAAATAAATATAAATAAGGCCCGATTGCAAGTGTGGCTTTGATTGGCATCTGCAAACTTGGATTTCAGAAGTATTCCCATCATTCCCTAGCTCAGTGGTTCTCAACCTTTCTGATGCCGCGATCCTTCAATACAGTTCCTCATGTTGTGGTGACCCCCAGCCATAAAATTATTTTCGTTGCTACTTCATAACTGTAATTCTGCTACTGTTAATGAATCGTCATGTAAAATATCTGTGTTTTCTGATGGTCTTAGGCGACCCTGCTAGTGGTTCTCAACCGTAGCAAAATTACAGATATGAAGTAGCAACAAAAATAATGTTATGGCCAAAACCAGTTTGGCTCAGTGGATGGAGCATCATTGGCCTGCGGACTGAAAAGTCCCAGATTCGATTCTGGTCAAGGGCATGTACCTTGGTTGCGGGCATAACCCCAGTAGGGGATGTACAAGAGGCAGCTGATCGATGATTCTCTCTCATCAATGTTTCTAATTCTCTATTTCTCTCTCTTCCTCTCTGTAAAAAATCAATAATATATATATATATATATATATATATATATATATATATATATATATTTTTTTTTTTTTTTTTAAGAAAGAAAGAAAATAATGTTATGGTTAGGGGTCACCACCACATGACGAACTGTATTAAAGGGCTGCGACATTAGAAAGGTTGAGAACCACCACCCTAGCTACTAAGAGTGGCTCGCTGTGCCTAAACTGTTTTATAAACAATAAACAATGTAGTTTTAAAAAATAAATGAACAAACAATGTCGTTCCTATTGAATATTTGCTCTCCTTCTGGGAGTCTGGGTTGCTGGTATGTGCCAGACAGGAGCACCAATGTAACCAGCAACCCAACAGAAACCGTAAGCACTGAGCCTCCGTTGAGTTTCCTTGTTCAGCTACACGTCACACACGTCAAAGCCAAGTGCTGAGGGAATCCAGCCCATCCTCTATGGTCCCATGGGGAGCAGACTCTGGGAAGTCTGCACTGAGCTTCCTCTGCCCTTGGCCTGCTCTGCTTGCTTCTTCCTGGTTTTGTCCTAATAACTCATGGCTGTGGAAGAGGCCTTTGAGTTTTGTGAATCTAGAAACAAGTCATCCAACTTGGGTGTGATCTCTCTTACCGCTAATTTTGGATTTGGGTAGAGAACTTACAAACAGATAGGTTTTGTTAATCTTTTAAAAGATATGACAGGCCGAAACCGGTTTGGTTCAATGGATAGAGCGTCGGCTTGGGGACTGAAAGGTCTGGGTTCGATTCCAGTCAAGGGCATGTACCTTGGTTGCAGGCATATCCCCAGTAGGGGGTGTGCAAGAGGCAGCCAATCGATGACCTCTCTCATAGACATTTCTAACTCTTTCTATCTCTCTCCCTTCCTCTCTGTACAAAATCAATAAAATATGTTTTTTAAAGGTATGACAGATGTGTGTGTGTGTATTAGTCTGTTGTTTTGTGTATTGTTATTCTGTTCTGTAGATGTAAATTCACAGCGCTTGTTTTTATTTCTTCCGTATGTCACATGTGTACATAATAAATGCTGTGAAAAACATAAATAAATCAATCGATAAATAAATAAACAAGGTATACCATCAAGCAGAAAATGACAGTCCCTTTTCCCCCCAACCTCTCCAACCCACCCACCCCCCACTCCCACACACCCCCTACCCCCAGATCGCCCCTGCCGTTGCCGAATTGCCCAAGTTGTGCCAATGAATGAGCCAGCATTGGAGACTGGGGCTCCTGGGACAGGGTGCTGCAGTTGCTTGTGCAATACAGTATGCCTATTGCAAACATCTTAGGGGGAAAAAAGAGTTACAGGGTGTAGAATCTGACTCGTTTCTGCACAGCCCCTCTGCAGAAATAGCCTCTGCTCTCTGTGACCCCCACGTCTGGGGAGGAGAGGGGACTGCCCTGGGTGGCGGCTCTGGTTGGGATGAAGCCGAGCTTTCCCACAGTGTGGGCCGTGGGCACACTCTCCCGCCCGCCCGAGAGGCTGGGGGACTCCTCCACTCACCAGGCAGGCGGCAGCCTGGGTGACAGACCGCTATGCGAACCCTGACCGCCCTGGAGTGGGATGGAGGAGCAGTCACCCTCACGGTTCATCAGTAACAGGGCGTGGGGCGATCCTACACCCTCACCCCTTGGATAAACGTGTCAGGAACACCCCGGTGAGCTCTAGCCGGTGTGGCTCAGTGGATAGAGTGTCAGCCCGAGGACTGAAGGGTCCTGAGCAGGTACCTCATTTGCAGACTCCATGCCAGGAAGCAACCAATCGATGTGTCTCTCTCACATCAATATTTCTCTCTGCCTCTCCCTTTCCCTTCCACTGTCGCTAAATATCAATGGGAAAATATCCTCGAGTGAGAATTAACAGCAACAAAAAAAAGTATAAAGGCTTGTGAATAATCCTAATTTGTCATTAAAGATGAGACTAGTCGAAAATGGTTTGGCTCAGTGGATAGAGCATCGGTCTGTGGACTGAAGGGTCCCAGATTCGATTCCAGTCAAGGGCATGTACCTTAGTTGCGGGCACATCCCCAGTGGGGAGTGTGCAGGAGGCAGCTGGTCGTTGATTCTCTCTCATCGATGTTTTTAACTCTCTATCCTTCCCCCTTCCTCTCTGTAAAAAAACAATAAAATATATATATATATTATTTTTTTTTAATGAAACTAAACCTTTAAAAAGAAAAGAAGAAGAAATCTCCCCAAAAGCAGATGAAGAAACAAGCAGAAACGCAAGCCCCACCCCCTGGCCTTGGGGCGAACCCTGAGTGAATTTTTGCATGACCAAGCAGATTCCAGGGGGGTTCTCCGTGGTTGGCTGCCTGCTTCTCACATCCCCACCCCTCCTTTCTAGGCTGCGGGGTTCATTCTGGCTGCTAATAACACTTAATCCACCCAACAACACCTACATCAGAGAAAAATGACGGGGATCAGAGCACGCCTTCCTGCCTCCCACCTTGCAGCCTCAGAGAGTTCCCTACCCCTCTCTGCAAGTTCAAGCTCGCTGCGAGGCTTAGCTGCAGGCAAGTCGGCTACAAAGTGGCTTGTGGCAAAGCCGAACTACCCTTTGCCCTCCCCAGGGCCAGCTGATGTTCAAAATAATACATTTTATTTCAAAATAAGACCGTGTCCACAAGAGTACTGTATTCCCGCTCCTATTTTAAGCCTCGGATCTCATAAACAGAACAGGCCGCCCTAGCCATCCTCTGCTTCCCCCCCCCTTGTTACGGCTTGTTTGCATCTATTTTTCTGTGTTGCTATTTCTGGCCCTGCTTTTAGCCTCAGGACTGAGTCTCGGAACAGGCAGATAGGGACTCCGGGAAAGAGACAGATGATGGCTTTCAATTTATTCTCCCTGGACGAGGACCAAAACAGCCTTCTCCCCGTCCAGAGAGCACTCCACGCGGATGAGCTTAATTGCCAACTTCGAGCCGCCTAACAAAGCAAAACAAAAATAAGACCTATTTACAGGGTTCTCATCATAAGGCCGGTGGAACAAACTCTCCGTTGGATGATCGTAAACTCCTGTTTCACAGCAGCGCACTGCTGCAGAGCTGAGGCGTCAGGTGTAAGCACGCTGGGTTTGGGGGGTGTGTGGCCTGACTCTGGCGCCCCTCAGGACAGAGTTCACAGGCACCTCCTCACGTGGAAAAACGAAGGGGCTGCACGGATTCCACAAAGTGCCTTCTAGCACCGAAAGCCTATGATTCTGCCCAGCTGGCGTGGCTCAGTTGGTTGAGCGTTGACCTGTGAACCAGGAGGTCAAGGTTTGATTCCCGGTCAGGTCAGGGCACATGGCCAGGTTGGAGGCTTGATCCCTGGTAGCTGGTGTGCAGGAGGCAGACGATCGATGACTCTCTCTCTCTCTCTCTCATCTATGATGTTCTTTCTATCTCTCTCCCTCTTCCTTCCTCTCTGAAATCAAGTGTGTGTGTGTGTGTGTGTGTGTGTGTGTGTGTTAAAGAATACAAGCCTGGCTGGTTTTGCTCAGTGGATAGAGTGTCGACCTGCAGACTGAAGGATTCCAGGTTCTATTCCGGTCAAGGGCATGTGCCTTGGTTGCAGGCACATCTCCAGTGGGAAGTGTGCAGGAGGCAGCCAATCGATGATTCTCTCTCATCATTGATGTTCTATCTCTCTACCCCTCTCCCTTTCCCTCTCTCTAAAATCAATAGAAATCATTTTTTTTAAAAAGAAAAAATGCAATACCCAGTGCCCTGGGCCTAACTCTGTGGGAATTTCTGCATTTCTCTTCTTAGAATGTGTGTTCTTAGAACAGAAGGGGACCATAGAGATTGTCTAGGGACACTCTGCCCAATTTTTACACAAGAACTTATAACACACCCCCCACCTCCACCCCCCCCCCCAAAAAAAAACACCAAAAAACTAGAACACCAGCTCTAAGGGTCCAGAACTTTCAGGGACCTGAGCAAATGGTGTGGCTTCTATGAACTTTCAAACCCAGTGGTATTTCCCAAATAGTCTTAGTCATGAATAACTTGCAAGACAAACCCCAAAAAGCTAGTGGTTAAATGCCATTTGTTGGTTTGTTTCTAATTAAACATCATTTTCTAGGAGTCACTAATGGCTTAGTATAATGGCATCGTTTTAATTTTACTGTGGAAATAAGGATCATGCCCATTTCCTTTACCTCAGAAGCCTTGGGATGGAAAACCCCGCTTGTGGAAGTGCATGATTTGTTGGATAATTTTAAAATAAAATGGTACTTTTGAACCCCCCTGGTCTTCCTCTCGAGGGAGGTATTTCATCAAGAAGTGCTTAGCAGTTGTGCTGTTCTGAAATGCAGATGTACTGCTACCTCTCTCATTCCATGACAAAAGAAAGCCTGTAACCAGGCAATAGGCCTCCAGCCTATTTGATTCATGATTTGTTGTCTGGCCTCTGGGCACAGCTACCATCAAAATGTCACTGCCCTGGAAATAAACATAGAATAGAGTATTCATTAAACACAGGATAGTACATCCATAAAATGGAAGGCTGTCCCTGTGTAAGATGTGCTTTAGGAAAAAATAATACTTGCATTAATTAAAATATTCATTATTAATTAAAAAAAAAAACAAACAGGTTACTGGCCCGCTGGTGTGGCTCAGTGGTTGAGCATCAATCTATGAACCAGGAGGTCATGGTTTAATTCCCTGCCATGGTACATGCCTGGGTTGCAGACTCGATCCCCAGGAGGGGGTATGCAGGAGGCAGCCGATGCGATGGATGATTCTCATCCTTGATGTTTCTGTCTTTCCCTCTACCTTCCTCTCTGAAATCCATAAAACTATAT
Source organism: Pipistrellus kuhlii (assembly GCF_014108245.1). Taxonomy (NCBI): domain Eukaryota; kingdom Metazoa; phylum Chordata; class Mammalia; order Chiroptera; family Vespertilionidae; genus Pipistrellus; species Pipistrellus kuhlii. The sequence goes on from NW_023425524.1 coordinate 6,723,212, forward strand.
TTTTAAAAATGAACAGGTTAGCCGAAACTGGATTTGGCTCAGTGGATAGAGAGTTGGCCTGCCGGACTGAAAGGTCCCAGGTTCGATTCCGGTCAAGGGCATGTACCTTGGTTATGGGCACATCCCCAGTGGGGGGTGTGCAGGAGGCAGCTGGTCGATGATTTTCTCTCTCATCAATGTTTCTAACTATCCCTCTCTCTTCCTCTCTGTAAAAAAAAATTAATAAAAAAATATTTTTTAAAAAAAAAATCATACTTTAAAAAATAAATAAATAAACAGGTTACTAACTATAGATGTCCCCCAAAAATGTAAACATCCCTTAATAGCTGATAGCTTAATTCGGAAAGTGAGTTGTATGTTAATAAACACTGCCTTTATAATTATTCAAAGTGTGTATATACATTTTGGGGAACACTGTGCATATAAAATCCTGAAAATGGATTACATCAGAAATTTCGAGTCGAGTTGGAGCAAAGTGTCTTGCTGGGAAATTTTTTTGAAGGTGACACTGCTGTTTGTTTTTTCTCCTGGAGAAACTCATTCCTCCCGTCCTGCCTCCCCACCTCACATCCACCCCCTCCGTAAAAACCACCGTTTCCTGGGTCCTCCTCCGAACCCATGCAGATCCGAAACGACCATCTCATTTCCTTCTGCATTTCAGGTGAAAAGCTTCACCGTACAATGACAGTAAGAACACCTGGGAGCCTCAAACAAGATGTGTCCCGGTTTGTTTTTCCACCTAATACTGAGGACGTGTGCCGTCCCGATACTATCAGAGTGATTCAATATGAATCGTTTTCCTAAAAAAAAGAAAAGGACCCGCCCATCCATTGTAGTTGCTGCAATTTCCAAGCCAGTGTGACTTCCTAGCAGAACCGGAAAAGGAGAAACCTACACAGGCGCTACCCACCTCCTGCCCCCTGCGGCTGTTTGCATGGAGGGACCGTAGTAACTGCCTTACTTGGTGTGCAGAGGACGTGCCAGGACGGCCTGCCCTGCCAGGGAGAGCTGCGGCCTGTGGCAAAGAAATGAATGTCAAAGCTTTTGGCTTCGTCTTGGTGCGGCTGCGAGGCTTGTGATGGCTCCTGGCTTCTCGGGGCGGGTGGGAAGTGGGATCGGATGGAGAGCGACCTTGAACTTCACAAATGGTGTTGAGTCCCCTACTGATGTCATAGCAGACGCTGTGGGGTACTGGCCCGGCTCTGCCCAGACCTACTGTGCACCGGGCTTACCCATTTGCCAGCTGCTACCGTGATTCCCCAAAAATAAGACATCCTCCGAAAATAAGACCTACTTACAGGTTTCCTTCTGAGTGAAATATAAGGCATTCCCCCCGAAAATAAGCCCCCCCCCCAGGCTAAACATGAGAGATTTGGTCCACTGATTCTGAAAGAAATGGAGTCACAAGAAATTCACCAGGAAATTCAGGAATTGGATTGTTATGATGATATTCCAGAAGAGGATGACATGATTGTCATTGAATAAATGAGTAAATTCTTGATACTGTAGGATTCACAGTTTGGTTTGTGTTGACAACTACTGTACTACCGTACTGTATACAGGTAATACATTTCCTTTATTTTCATTTAACAATAAATGTGTGCCATATTCTTCTTCATGGAAAAATAAGACATCCCCTGAAAATAAGACCTAGCGCATCTTTGGGAGCAAAAATTAATAGAAGACACTGTCTTATTTTCAGGGAAACAGGGTAGGAGGGTCGGCTGCTGGCAGCTCACACCAGTCCTCCTTCTCCAGAGCTCTGCTGATGAGGGCCATGCCAAAGAAGCTTAGCCTCCCAACAGAGCCCACAGCCCCAGCCTGGCACAGCCTACAAAGACAATGCCTCCGGCCCTGGCCACTGTGGCTTGGTGGTTAGAGCATTGGCCTGTGCACCAATGAGCCTCCGGTTTGATTCCCGGTCAAGGACACATACTTGGGTTGCAAGTTTGATCCCCCACCCCTTGTTGGATTGCATACAAGAGGCAACCAGTCAATGTGTCTGTCTCACATCGATGTCTCCTTCTCTCTCCCCCTCCCTCCTCCTTTCCACTCTAATAAGCAATGAGGAAAAGATCCTCACTCCTTGGGTGAAGATTAAAAAACAAAAAAAGCAAAAACATAGCACCCCCATTCCCCTTACCTCAAGAGAGGACCCCTCAGCAATGTGATTTATGTTCCAGGGCCCGGCCCCATCACCCCACGGCACCCCCTGTCTGCAGCCAGGCCCCAAGTTTACCTTAGATCACTTCCTGCCCGGGTCCACTCCTCCTTCCCCCCACTTCCGTCCATCTCTGAGAGGTTTCTTCTGCAGAGCTGACCCTCAGCAAACCACAGGAACCCCAACCCTGGCTCCCACTTTGCCTCAGGAGGCCCACCCTGAGACAGGCATTTCAACATTTTATTTCAGAGAGGAAGGGAGAGAGAGAGAGAGAGCAACATCCATGATGAGAGGGAATCATGGATCGGCTGCCTCCTGCACGCCCCACTCTGGGGATGGAGCCCGCAACCCGAGCATGTGCCCTTGACCGAGACTCATCCTGTGACCTCCTGGTTCCTAGGTGGCTGCTCACCCACCAAGCCACGCCGGCCAGGCCTAAGACAGATATTTGACGTGGAGAAATGGTTGTATTTCCCAGACAGGTATTCGGAGGGCGCTGTCTGAGTGGTGGTTGCTGCCCGTGGGCCTGTGTGCCCGGGCACACCTGTGCCTGCGGAGGGCCCTGAGGGGCTCACTCGTTAACTGCTGCTGGAGGCTACACATCAGCCTTCTGCCTGGAGGGGCAATAGTCAAGGCCAGGCCGGAGGGCCCAGCAGGACCCGCATCACAGTAGCCATGTCCGAGGCCTGACTCCTGTCCCTGTGCCCCTGCCCAATACCCACAAATACCTGCAAAGATGGCTCCCAGAGCAAGGCCACCCCTGGGGGAGGGGCTGGGCGTTCTTCGAGGAAACGGGGGACAAAGGCTGTGTGTCCTGGAATGGTTCTCAATACCACCCTCCCTCTGAACTCCACGCTTTTCATTTTTAATTCATTCACTCTCCCTCTGGAAAGTACTTCCTCCTTCTTCCAGCTTCTGGAAATCTTACTCAACCTTCAGTGCCCTCCTGGGCATGCCCTCCACGCTCCAAGTCAACCCCCACCGTGCCCCTCGCATCAGAAATGTCTCCTCTCACCCACTCTGCTGTCACATGTTCTGTGCGATGTTCATGCTTTGCAAAGTCCTTGAGAATAAGGCCTGTCTGTGCTTGGTGCAGGATCTCCCTGAGCAGTATGCCCATTGCAGCCTCGGAGTAAATATTTATCTGCGATGTGGACAGGTTTGTGCACAGCTGAGCTTGCAGAAGGAGATGGCTTCCTGTAAATAACAGGATTTTGTGAGGTCTGATAATTAAGATCTTTCCCTGCCCCTGGGAGGTTACCAAATGATCGCGGGGATTACAGAAGAGTTGGTGTTTTGTTGACACCGAGTTCAAAGAGGGCTGGGTTCAGACAGAGCGGACCCCCTCTGACCCTCCCCCCCCACCCCCCATGTGAGAGAGAACCATCCAGCTTGGCAGGTTCCACCCACAAGAGATGTAAGAGAGAACTCTGTGCCCACCCCACCCCCAAAGGGCCCTTGGAGGAAAGAAGGGGAGGAGGAATGCTGTGTGTGTAAGCTTTTCACAGCCCTTTCCAATGATTTGTGTGTCAAAAACTGTGTCTCAACAAGCAGACTGTCAAATTACAGCGGGGAGGGGAGGGAGATCTGGGGGAGATAAGAGATCAACGGAAGGACTTGTATGCATGCATATAAGTATCGATACAACCAATGGACACAAAACTCTGGAGAGGGAGGGTAAGCGGGGGGAGGGGCAATGTTAAAATATGTACACAGATAATAATTTAATTTAAAAAAATAAAAATAAAATAAAAACTGTGTCTCAGCCAAAACCGGTTTGGCTCAGTGGATAGAGCGTCAGCCTGCGGACTGAAGGGTCCCGGGTTCGATTCCGGTCGGGGGCATGTGCCTTGGTTGCGTGCATATCCCCTGTGGGGGTTGTGCAGGAGGCAGCTGATTGATGTCTCTCTCTCATCGATGTTTCTAGCTCTCTATCTCTCTCCCTTCCTCTCTGTAAAAAATCAACAAAGTATATATATATATTTAAAAAAAAAAACTGTGTCTCAATTCAAGAGAAGAGGCTTGCTTTTGAAGTGCAGGCATAATTGAGAGATGGTGACAGTGACGCCTTGTTTCCCAGTTGGTTGTCCTCTAAGCCACCAGAATGGGCGATCTGCCCCATGCGGGGCATCATGGGGGACTGCTCACCTGGCAGAGGGGCCAGGTGTCCCCTAGAGGCACCCCAGGTGCTCCCTGCCTGCACCCTCGGGCTGCAGCGTTAGATCCAGAGGAGAGAGCGGGCCGCTCCTGATTAACCGGGCCCCACCTGCTTCAGGCGAAACTGCCAGCCAGAGGTCAGCCAAGGTGGCACCCAGGGCCCAGGGGCGCCACCGCTACCGAGGAAGGCCCTTGGAATCGAGTCCCTGATGGGCATATGAAGTGGAATTGGCCTCCTCCTCCCACATCTAAGCAGGCCAGGCTCCTCTCTCTGCAGGGATGTACTTTCTACTTTAGTACAATCCTGTCATTTTCCTGAAGTGCAGATGGCCTGCAGGGCCAAAGAGATAGTCCCTCCAGCAGTGCCGGCTGCTGGGACCCAGTCTCATCCCTCTTATATGGGAATATTCTGTTTACCCATCCAGGAGGTGCTGGGCCGGGGCCCAGACGCGCTGGGACTGGCCAGGGAAGGCCCTTAAAAGGGCAAGAGCGAAGAAGGCCGGGAGCGAGGAGAAATCGGAATTATAACCGATGCAACACTGTAATCACGTCCAGGGACACAGCAGAGGAGGCGCTGTCGATATAGGCATGATGTACTTTGTAACGGGAAAAACATCTGAGCGCAGGACCGAGTAGTGGCCTTCTCTGTGTTTTATACCCTGTGTAGTAGGTCCATCGCAAAGAAATCAATGTTTCTCTCTGGACATGGTGAGCGTACATGCACTGCCTGTATGACATATAATAACATAGCGCTCCCATTCATGAGGTGCATAGGACTCAATTTAATTCTGGGCCCCGTACAGCCCTTAGCACTGCACCGTGCATATAGGACACGCTTGGTACATTTGGGAAATCAGGACATCAAATCTTCCTTCTCAGATTCGCTGCCTCAAAAGATGCCAAGAAGTAATAGTGGTCTCTCCCAGGTCCACCCAGGTCCCGCCCACCTCCACAGGGTGTGAGAAGGATGTGGAAAGCCAGGGACCCTGAAGGGCGTGGTCATCCCCCAGGCCGGGGCTGGACCTAGACAAGCCCATGGCCTGGACCTCTGCTTCCACGGCGGGGGTTCTGCATCTGGGTGGCCCCCAATCTCTACGCCTGGTTAGGGAGTGGATGAGGCTTCCTCCCCTCCCCTGGCCTCCTCCACGCCCGCCTCACCCCTTCAAAGGAACCTTCCAGTAGCTAATGTGCACCTCTCTGCCATCGCTCACGTGAGTCAACGGGACTAATTGAGGTCGCGGTAGAAACCCAAGCAGAGATCAGGGCCAGCGTTAAGCTCAAGCAAAACACAGAGCCCGTGGGAGTTGTGTATGTGTGTCTTTCCCGCGTGCATAAACCTCAGGGACGAGAATGCAAGGCAAACAATTAGGAGATATGCTTGAGTCCTTGAACCCGGCATCTGTTTTTCCCGTCTTGTATACAGTTGGTATCTCTCGCTTCATCTACACACAGAGAAATCCGTGTCAGGGAAATCCTCTATGAGCCATCACGTGAGTGCGCTGGTCACATGTTGACTCTGCACACTTCTACATCTGCACTGCAAGCTCAGCCGTGGCTGAGTGTCTTGGAAGTAGGGGATTTCCAAATGTCTAAAATGTCAGAGCCAGTTCAAAAATAGCCCACTGCAGTGTTTCCCTCGAGCAAAGCAAATAAATCGCCCTCCAAACCCAACATGTCTGGGGTGTGACGTCTGAAACAAGGGTGGATATCTCGACATTAAAAATAAATAAATAAATAAATATAATAAAAATAAAAAAAATAAAAAAAAAAAAACGCACAAAATACTGGCAGGCTTGTCAAAGGTTTATGATCAGCCACATGTTACAAGATTCTATTTTTAGCAGATCCCTCTCAAAGGAGGTGCCTTCTACACTTGCAAGGAGCGAACCAAAAGAGTCACCAAAAAGTAAAATATCGTGAGTCAAGATTTCCAAAAGGAAAAGTAAAAACACCAACCTAAAAAAAAAAAAAAGTTGACGTTAATTTTATCCTGCCACCACCCACACGTAACTGTGTTCCTCTCTTTCCAAGGCTCAAAACTTCTGTGTCTCCCCAAGAACCCTGGTTTCACTTCACTTTAGACATCAGCCCTTCCTCTTTGAGTCAGAAAAGGTCTGACGGATCGTTTTCATCCAACCCGTTCATCTCACACATGACCCATGTTGCAAACTGTATGGAGCACCTGTTACCCAAGAGGCAGTGCACCAGGCTGTAGGAGAGAGACTGTATTTATTTATTTGAGGAAACTGATCCCCTGTACCTATGGAATAAAGCAGAGACATACCACTGCAAGAGGACTGATGGGAACCAAATGCAGCCCACAGACTGGCGAAAGTCAGGTTGACTGGTGGGATGTTGGAAGGTGATAAGATCTGGACTATAGATGTGAGGAATGGTTGGATTTCCACTAAAGTGCACTGAAAAGTTATTTTCAAGGAAACCAGTTTGTCTCAGTGGATAGAGCGTTGGCCTTCGGACTGAAAGGTCCCTGGTTCAATTCTGGTAAAGGGCATGTACCTTGGTTTAGGACACATCCCCAGTAGGGAGTGTACAGGAGGTAGCTGATCAATGTTTCTCTCTCATCGATGTTTCTGGCTCTCTATCCTTCTCCCTTTCTCTCTGTAAAAAAAAAAATCAATAAAATGTATATGTTTTGAAAAGTTATTTTTCATTGAAGGAGTAGTGTTGGTAAAGACTCATAAATAGTAGAGAATATGTGTGTTCCAGGAGCTCTAAGGCCCGAAATGGTAGAGGCGATGAAAGAAGTAACAGATGATGGAAAGACATGGACTCTGGCCAGGTGGAGAAGTCTAATTATGTTTACACTACTTTCTACAGCATTCTGTGTTGAGTGGAAATTTGGATAAGAGAAAGCAAAGAAGATAAATTATCTGTGGAAAAGTATGTGCGTCCAATGTGGATTTATGACTGAGTTTCTTGGGTCCTCAATCAGAGTTAGGACCTCCTGATGTTGGGAGTTTAGCAGAAATGATGCTTCTGACTACGAATAGACAATGTCAACTTCACAAATGAGTCAACTTGCCCAGCGCCCATGGCTCAGGGGTTGAGCGTCAACCTATGAACCAGGAGGTCCATAGTTTTATTCTCGGTCAGGGCACATGCCCAGGTTGCAGGCTTAATCCCCAGTAGGGGGCATGCAGGAGGCAGCCAATCAATGCTTCTCTCTCATCATTGATGTCTCTCTCTCTCTCTTTTTCTCTTTCTCCCCATTCCTCTATGAACCCAATAAAAAATATATTTTAAAAAATTCTCCAATCAATTTATCACCTTCTCACCTGCCTTCACAACATGATGTCAGAATTCCTAATCCCTCGGTCAAGGTGCTGTTTTAGTGCAGGCCACCGTTGCCTCCTACGTCAAGGGCCTACAATCTGGGCACCAAATGAGCCTCCGTAATCACAGGTTGCCACCTTGTCCTTGGAGTTAGGAAATGATGATGATGTTTTGCGAAACCACATCTTTCATCTCTCAGCCGCTGTTTTCTGCTTTGTGATAAGAGGAAATTAAACAGCAAAACAGCCTGAGTCACTGGGCAGCCACCACTTCCCTTTCGTTTTCCTGCCGCTCTTCCCTCTGGAGGCTGCCTGCAAGGTCACGGCTGGACTCGGGAGAGGCTGGAGCCAGGCTCAGGCAAACGTGCCAGGGAGATGTCTTGTCCTCGGTTCACCAAATAGATAGTCCAGGCACAGCGCCGGAGAATTAAAACATCCAACCGATGCCGAAACCGGTTTGGCTCAATGGTAGAGCATCAGGTCTGCGAGCTGAAGGGTCCCGGGTTCGATTCCGGTCAGGGGCATGTATGTTGGTTGCGGGCACATCCCCGGTGGGGGGTGTGCAAGAGGCAGCTGGTCGGTGTTTCTCTCTCATGATTCTGGCTCTCTATCTCTCTCCCTTTCTCTCTGTAAAAAATCAATAAAATATATTTAAAAAAAAACACATTTAACCGAGACTCGGCCGTGTGGCCTGACTAGTCGCAGTGATAAAACGGAAGTCCATTTGTGAGCAGGGGAAGATGTTCCCAGCAAATGAAAATTGGTGTGTGGGTGTACATCTATGCAGATATGTCCAACGCATTATGTGCAGGTGCCTGTGGGGGTGCGGAGTGCTTTTTAAACAAACAAAAACACCTGATGGCAGTCATTCTGTCTTCGGTGTGGGTGGTGTGGGTGGGAGGGGCTGGTGTTGATGGTGATCAGCACAGCAGAATTCATGTCGGCGGGAGAGTAATCTCTTTGCTACTTCCTTTTTGCCTACACGAAGCAGTGCAGACCCGTCGTCCTTAAGATTTCACTCACGTTGCCCTGGCTGGATAGAGCATTGGCCTGCAGACTGAAAGGCCCCAGGTTTGATTCTGGTCCAGGGCATATGCCTGGGTTGTGTGCTCCATCCCCAGTAGGGAGTGTGCAGGAGGCAGCCCATCAATGATTATCATCACTGATGTTTCTATCTCTCTCTCCCTCTCCATCTATGAAATCAATAAAAATTTATATTTTTTAAAGATTTAACTCATGTAAAAAAAAACAAGAGTATAGCCCAGCCAGTGTGGCTCACTTGGTGGAGCATCATCCCATGTACCAGGACATTGCTAGTTCCATTCCCGGTCAAGGGCATGTGCCTGGGTTTCAGGTTCAATCCCTGTGTGGGAAGCAACCAGTGGATGCGTCATTCTCACCTCTCTCTCTCTCACTCTCTTTCACCCTCCCACCTCCCTTCAACCTCCTCTGAAAATCAATGGAAAAAAATATCCTTGGGTGAGGATTAAAAGAGAGAGAGAGAGAGGTACACACACAGTATATATCCTTCTGTTAAAATCGTCATGCCAAATAATCTAGTTTACATGTTTGTGTTTTGTGAAGAATCCATAGGGGCCTGAGATATAAAGCATGTGCATAACTTCCTTCTATGAGGCATGGCTTCTGCAATCGCTGGCCGTAGGAAAGAGTGTGCCGAGTGAACCTCCTCTCCCCGTTTTAAAGGGTGGAAACCCTCAGGAGAGTGCGTTGACAGTTCCAGCAAGGAAGCAGTTGGGATGGTGGTGTCTGGCTTTTGGGATGCAGAGGAATGGCAGGATGCTTGCTGGGAATTTCCCCGTATCATTCACTGTTCCTTTGCATGATCCTTCTCAGCATTGTCGTGTCTCAATCAGTCCTACATTTCTCATGCAGACATTTGTCTCTAATTTGTTTCTTAAAAAAAAAAAAAAAAAAAAAAAAAAAGTTTATTGAGAGGGAGAGAAAGAAGGGAGAGAGATAGAAATTGATGTGCGAATGTAACACCAATTGGCTGCCTCCTGCACACCCCCTACTGGGGAGGGAGCCCACAACCCAGGCGTGTGTCCTTGACCAAGAATGGAATCTGCAACCTCCTGGTGCATGGGACGCTGCTTAACCACTGAGCCACACTGGCCAGGGCCCTAGTTTGTTTCTTGAGTGGTTGTATGTGTAAGGCAGGGACTCTCCGCCACAGGCTTACACACTCCTCGAGGTCCTCTGGGTGTGTTCTCGCAGGGCCCCCAGGCCCACAGGCTCCTGGAAGTGTGTTTACCTACGTTTCCTTCCCATGCAGCGCCACAAAGAAAATGACCTTGGCCCCATAATCCTCCCCCCGCCCCCCCACCCCGGTTTACAGACTGAGGCCTCCCATGAATGGTTTTCATTTCAAGCCTATCCGTCAGTTGTGTTTTGACAGGATATCTCAAAGCTAAACATCATAAAGGTAAATTTCATGTTAACGTACAGCTATATAAAAGGGACGTATCCTTTTCATAGTTCTCTTTCCACTCATGCTAGCGCATAATAGAAATTAAAATCCATCTGCCTCCAGCACAGGTGTGGTCTGTTTAGTTAAAAACAAGGAGAAGAGAAATTAGAAGGGTAGATTGGAAGACACATTTGAAATAAGCACAGGTACTCAACTCAGATTTCACCTTTTATTTTTTTTAAATATATTTTATTGATTTTTTACAGAGAGGAAGAGAGAGGGATAGAGAGCCAGAATCATCGATGAGAGAGAAACATTGACCAGCTGCCTCCTGCACACCCCCCACTGAGGATGTGCCCGCAACCAAGGTGCATGCCCTTGACTGGAATCGAACCCGGGACCTTTCAGTCTGCAGGCTGACGCTCTATCCACTGAGCCAAACCGGTTATAATGGGCAAGACTTCACCTTTTAAAGAGCAAACTGTGCTGGTAAAATCCACGAAACTTATTTATTTCTTCATAGAGAATAAGAGAGAAAGGTAACATTTAAAGCTGTGCATGCAAGATTTAGCAATGTTCATCTTTTGAGTGTATGTCACTACTTTATTTGCTTCTCAATAATTATTTGTAACATGCAAATAACCCATTCTCACCATCCATGCTTTCCAAAGCCCATACGTAGTTTTAGCAAAATATGTAAATGTCCCCTTGTTTCTGTGCTGCCTTTTCTACTTCCCCACCTAAAAATAGCTACCAGGAGTGTCGTGAGCATTCTTCCTCTTTGGGGTATATTTTAAGCCGCTAACAACGAAGCTAATTGCTCAATAACTCAGAGTGTGCATCAGAAAGATACATAAATTAATCAGAGAGGCCTATCTGTAAAAAAAAAAATACCACTACCACCACTTCTTAAGTTAGGGTTACTAACAACTGCCATTTAGTGAATGCTTATTATGTCGCAGGCACTATGCTAAAAACTGTATGTACAGGAATGCGAAATTTTGTTCATTCTTTGAGATATTGTAAGGCAGGAACTTTCCTCAATTTGACCTCCTAATTCATTTATAGAATTCTTTTTTTTTTTTCTTTTTTCTTATTTGTCTTCAGAGAGGAGGGGAGAGGGATGGAGAGATCAAAACATCAATGTTATGAGAGAGAATCATTGGTTGGCTGCCTCCAGCACACCCCCTCCTGGGGATCGAGCCTGCAACCCGGGCATGTGCCCTGACCGGGAATTGGGAATTGAACTGTGGCCTCCTACCGTGTTTCCCTGAAAATAAGACATCCTCCGAAAATAAGACTTACTTATAGGTTTCCTTCTGAGTGAAATGTAAGGCATCCCCCCAAAAAAAAGCCTCCCCCCACCCAGGCTAAAATTTGGTCCACTGATTCTGAAAGAAATAGAGTCATAAGAAATTCACCAGGAAATTCAGGAATTGAATTGTTATGATGATGTTCCAGAAGATGATGACATGATTGTCATTGACTAAATGAGTAAATTCTTGACACTGTAGGATTCACAGTTTGTCTGATTTGTGTTGACAACTACTGTACCGTATACAGGTAATAAATTTCCTTTATTTTCATTTAATAATAAATGTGTACCATATTCTTCTTCATGGAAAAATAAGACATCCCCTGAAATTAAGACCTAGCACATCTTTGGGAGCAAAAATTAATATAAGACACTGTCTTATTTTTGGGGAAACAGGGTAGTACATAGGTCAGCACTCAACCACTGAGCCGCATTGCTTGGGCTGAGTTTGATATTCTGTGAAATTATTTATGTCTCAGAGCAGAATAATAGAATTCATTCATAAACACTTTTAATTTCCGAGAGCTCTCTTTTATTCTCTGACTTGCCTTCTTCCTGGCATCCTTATCCCTCCTGGGAGGTACTTATTAGGATTTATTTCTCTTCCTCTTCTGTCCCTTGCTCTGTATTTCCTTGGTGATGTTCTGTCTGTCTGTGTGATTTTCCCCCCACTGGTGTCGGAGTGTTCCCTCCATGACCTCTTATCCTCCGTTCACATTGGAATAAGCCGGTCAGATGGCCAGTCAGAGGCTTTATTCACATGGATGAAGCTTTTCCAACGGACTCCCTTTGCTTTAAGGTCATCATTGAGTGAACAAGCCACGAGGCTGGTGACCCTAAATGACACGTCAGGAGGTCATTGGTGGGGCTGGCGGGGATGCGGCCTGCTTTTATTTAGAGAAGAAACTCCTGCTGTTCTCTCTCAGGCTTAGAGGAAGCTGGGCCACCACGGTAGCAGTTGGTAGCAGTTGACTATTTCTTTTTCTTTCTTTTTTTAAATATATTTTATTGATTTTTTACAGAGAGAGGAAGGGAGATAGATAAAGAGTTAGAAACATCAATGAGAGAGAATCATCCATCAGCTGCCTCCTGCACACCCCCTACTGGGGATGTGCCCGCAACCAAGGTACATGCCCTTGACCGGAATCGAACCTGGGACCTTTCAGTCCACGGGCCGACGCTCTATCCACTGAGCCACACCGGTTTCGGTAGCAGTCAACTATCTCATGAACCAACTCTCATCCCTTGCGAATGCTTGTCTGCTGGACCCTGCATGTCCCTGAGCCCCACCCTCTCTCAGGTCTGCCAGGCAGTTCCGAGTTCCCCCAACCCCCTCCTCTCCCGAGACTTCCTGGGCCTCCGCCCCCCTGCTACCTCGGGGGACACTCCACTCGCTCCCCATCTTGTAGGATGTTGTTGAACCCCCTCACCTTCCTATGGCACCTCCCTCGTTCTCTCCTGTAATTTGGTGCGGAATTGATTCTTCGGTGATTATTTTATCTCAGGATCCAAAGAGAAGCGATAGATGCCGGCTTCAGAGACAGAAGTCTCCTTCGAGGCCCTGGTCACAGTCAGAGGGCCCAGCCTGCCTTTTGGATTTTTCCAGTTATCTATTCCAGTGTTTCCCAAACTTTTGACATATGGGTACCCCTTCTATAATTTTTGTAACGCTGAGTACCCCTCGTCCTCATGAGAACGTAGAATTAGGCGCAGCTAAGCACGGTGCAGTGCATATCCCCACCAAACTCTTCCCGTACCCCTGGGGGTACCCGTACCACACTTTGGGAAACTCTGAATTCTATACCAACAACTCCTATTTCATTTGTCTAATGTGAGTTGAGTTTCTGTCACTTAAAATAAGACCCCTGGCTGGTGTTGCTCAGTGGTTGAGCATCGACCTATGAACCAGGAGATCACGGTTTGATTCCCGGTGAGGGCACATGCCCAGGTTGCGATCCCTAGTAGGGGCATGCAGAAGGCAACCAGTCAATGATTCTCTCTCATCATTGATGTTTCTATCTCTCTCCATCTCGCTTTCTGAAATAAAAAAAATAATAAAAAATAATTTTTTTGAAAAGATCCCTAACACAAAATTTTTTATCAGCATCTTTAGCCTCACAATCATCCCTCTGAAAATTCTATTGCCAACATTTTTTCCCCCCTAATAATAAAAGTGTGCAGCCTGACCAGTTTGGCTCAGTGGATACAGCGTCGGCCTGCAGACTGAAGGATCCCAGGTTCGATTCCGGTCAAGGGCATGTACCTTGGTTTCGGGCACATCCCCGGTGGGGGGTGTGCAGGAGGCAGCTGGTTGATGTTTCTCTCTCATCTATGTCTCCAACTCTCTATCCCTCTCCCTTCCTCTCTGTAAAAAATCAATTTTCAAACAAACACACACAAAGGTGTGTTGCACACTTAACTAGGCATGCTCTCTTTTCTCCGTCATCCTCCGGCTATTTTCCTGACCATTTTGGTCGGCGTCACACTACCATTTGGCAGGGAATATTCCCCCACCTCCTGACCCACCACAGCTCCTCCTTGAGAGCGGGCGGTCCCGGGTTGCTACATTTCCTCTGCCTTCACCGTCTGTGTGCGTGAAGATGAGCTTTTGGACTGTGACACTGAAGCCAGAGAGAGCCCCGTGGTGTCCACAATGGCAGTCCCCCCAACCCCACCCCCCATCCTGGCCATGTGTCTGAGCAGAGAACAGCCTCGGGGTGCCAGGTTGGCAAATCAAAGCCAGCCGAGGCTGCAGCCACCACCCGCCCCGTTAAAAATCGCGAAGGGAAGTCATTCCCAGGGCAATTAGCTGCTGAGACCTGCCATCCCGGGCGCCTGATGAGTAAGCATCCGAGGGATCGCGGTGACAGGACTCGCTCACGAACAAATTACCTCTGCACATGAGGAGCCCACGACTCGGGTTCGGAAGGCAGCGTGCGCTCGATGCTCAGCCCGTCTGTCAGGGCTGACATCTCGCCGGCGCCCACGAGGTGGGAACGTGGAGGCCGAGAGAGAACCTTGGGGGTCACGGGGGACGCTCGGCAGCTCGGGAGGAAGGCATGTTCTGCACCCTGGTTGGCTCTCGGCTGCAGAACCCGAGATCTTAGGACCAGGAGCACCTACCAGAGACACCCCCCCTCGGAAGTCCTTGAACTTGAGGTTCTGAGCGTTCTCCCAGGACCTCACGGCTAGTGCCTGAGCCTCGGGCAGGTCCCTGCGCCCGGCAGTCCGGCTGGGGCCACCTCCCTGCTGCTCTTTCTTTATTTTTTTTTTAATTTTTTAAAATATATTTTATTAATTTTTTTTTTTACAGAGAGGAAGAGAGGGATAGAAAGCTAGAAACATGGATGAGAGAGAAACATTGATCCGCTGCCTTCTGCACACCCCCCATTGGGGATGTGCCCACAACCAAGGTACATGCCCTCGACCAGAGTCGAACCCGGGGCCCTTCAGTCCGCAGGCCGATGTTCTATCCACTGAGCCACACCGGTTTTGGCCCTGCTGCTCTTTCCTCAACGTCCCTTCACCGTCATCCTTAGGTTCGCTGCCCCCTCCAGCTGGGGTTTGCTGGCAAAAGCGCCAGATCGAGGGTTTGAGGACCTCGACTTAAGTCCTGGTTGCAAACCTCTGCTGGTAACACCGGGGATGCGGCCCACAGGGATGCCTCCCGCCGAGACCTGGTACCAACACCTCCTTCTCCAGCTTCCTCTGGGAAATACTGTCACAAAACCCGCAGTGCTGATTTTCAGAGGTGTGGTGTGGTGTGTGTGTGTGTGTGTGTGTGTGTGTGTGTGTATGTATGTGTGTGTATGTGTGTGTATGTATGTGTGTGTATGTATATGTGTGTGTATGTGTGTATGTGTGTGTGTATGTGTGTGTGTATGTGTGTGTATGTGTGTGTGTGTATGTGTGTGTGTGTGTCTATGTGTGTGCTAGTTACTACTTTAAAGATAAGTCTTGCCTGACTGGTGTGGCTCAGTGGTTGGATGTTGACCTACGAACTAGGACAGTGGTCGGCAAACTCATGAGTCCACTGAGCCAAATAGCAACAGGACAACGATGGACATTTCTCTGGAGAGCCACATTTTTTTAAACTTAAACTTCTTCCAATGCCACTTCTTCAACATAGACTCGCCCGGGCCCTGGTGTTTTTGTGGAAGAGCCATACTCAAGGGGCCAAAGAGCCACGGAACTAGGAGGTCACAGTTCGATTCCCAGTCAGGGCACACGCCCCAGTTGGGAATTAAACCCTTACCTCCTGGTTCATAGGTCGATGATGCTCAACCCCTTGGGCCATGCCAGCCGGACCCAATTCGAACTTCTCAATTCCTGCACCTCTTTCACCCCGGACCCCAACCCTCCTCCACTCCGGCTACCATCAGTCTGTTTTGTGTGTCTGTAAGTCTGTGTCCGTTTTGTTTGTTCCTTGATCTTGTGTTTCAGGGACCACATGTTAAGTGGGATCATTCGATGCTTGTCTCTATTCTGCCTGACCTGGAGGAATACTTAGATGGGGAAGCTCCATCGGACGGGCACCTGGGAGAGATAGCGGACGTGGGAGTCTTATTCACAGAGGTCTGCGCGGAGCCTGTGGGGAGGGAGGCGTCTGAGCCAGAAAAGGCAGCGTCGTGAGAAGAGAAGCAATGCCTTCTTCCTTAAAAGTCGCAGCATCTCCTCTCCCCCGTCTCCTGCCAGCAGCATCAAAGCCTCGCTACCTGCTTATTAGGAGCGTGGGAGAGAGCCGAGTGCAGATGGTAATCGGGGAGGAGTGACAGGCGCGGGGGAGGCACAGAGCAGGTGGAACAGAGCACCCCAAGGTGGGTGCATCCTCCCAGCAGCTTCTGCGGGAACCTGGGTCCTTCCTGGGTGCAGGGACGGGTATCCCCCTGCGACTGGGAAGTTCGCTCACAGACTGGATGGGAAATGGGGCGGCCTGTGTCCGGCGATGGCTCACCCTGTGTGGGAGCAGATGTGAGAGGCGATCAGAGAGACACCGTGGGAAGAACAGGTACACCAGAAGCCATGACTCAGAAACAGCTAAGTCATCACTCAGCGCTGAGAGGCAGGAGTCACCGAGAAGATGCAGGTGAAGACACAGAGGATGGATGATGGAGTCATCTCCCGCTGGGAAGAGCAGGGAGGGGAGGTAGGAGGTGGGGAGAGGCTGCAGTTTGGCAACCGTGGACAAGTGGCGGGTCCATGGAAATGAGGCCCCCATGCCTGACACTCAGTGTACGTTCAGGGAATGGTCCTTCCGGATTCACCAGCCTCCAGCCACGTGTATCAGCGTTTCTCCTCCTGATTGATGGTGTAACCTGATAGCGGAGGAGAATGAGAAATAATACCTCAGCTTCCTCTTGCAAAGCAACATTTCTTAATTTCTAAAACGCTATTACAAATGGAGAACAAAAATATGAACGCATCAAAAGGAAAATGAGCTGGCCCTAACTGGTTTGGCTCAGTGGGTAGAGCGTCGGCCTGCTGACTGAAGGGCCCCAGGATTGATTCCGGTCAAGGGCATGTACTTTGGTTGCGGGCACATCGCCAGTAGAGGGTGTGCAGGAGGCAGCTGATAGATGATTCTCTCTCATTGATGTTTCTAACTCTCTATCCCTCTCTCTTTCTCTCTAAAAAAATCAGTAATATATATATATATATATATATATATATATATATATATATATATATTTTTTTTTTTTTTTTTTTTTTTTTTTTTAAGGAAAATGAGCTGAACATATGACAGGTACTTCACTAGCCAAGACATACAAATGGCCATTAAATACACAAGTGATTAAGTCCACTATAATCAAGGAGCACTAAAACACAAGGTATACCTCCACTGCAGAGATAAGAACTACATTCATTTTTATTGAAATTACAATCGACTTGGGATAGTAAACACACAACATAATAAACAGATGATGTATTATAGAGTGGTACCCTTGAAGCTTGTATCATTTATTAGCCAAGGTCACCCCACTGAGTTCAATAAAAAAAAATTTAAGAAATTACTATTGATTTTTAAAAAAAATTAATTAAGGACTACTAGTAGGAAACCTAAAAGATAAAAATAAAAGAACTACTAGTAAACCCTGACAATTTTTACATGTAGAAAAGAACAGAAGCAACTCTATTATCTAGTAACGCTATCCTGGTCGTTCACTAAATCTCTTACTTACAACAATTAAAACATCATCATAATAAGCCCAGCTGGTGTGGCTCAGTGGTTGGGCATCAACCCATGAACCATGAGGTCCCTGTTTGATTCCCAGTCAGGACACAGGCCCAGGCTGCAGGTTTGATCCCCAATGGGGGTCGAGCAGGAGGCAGCCGATCGATGATGTTTCTCTCTCCTCGATGTTTCTATCTCTCTATCCGTCTCCTTTCCTCTCTCTGAAATCAATAAAAACCTATTAAAATTTCAAAAGAAAGAAGAAAAATGGAGACAATCCCATGTATTTGTGGGCGTGAATAATATCACTGTGAACTTAGTAAATACCTTACTACCTGGTCAGCTAATTACCGACCTGCTCTGTAGGCATTGGGCTGTCACGTCTAAGTGGCCTGGGCACGGAGGGCCTCATCCTAGGGACTGCCTGCTTTTGTACCCTATCTGTTCTGTGTTGACTTTACCACTTCGCTTTAGGGACCGATCTTACTTCCTAATTCCCAGGTCCTGGGGGAGCCCGCAGCTCCCAGAGTTGCTAGAATTGAAACGTTGCTGTTGCTACTTCTTATCTATCTGGAATCTAAACCAGAAGTTGGCTAACACCTGTTCTCTTCTCTCCCCTTATTTCCTACCCTCCACCACTCCCCCACCCCCCCCCCACCCCCACAAAAGCTGTTACTGAATTTGCAGAAAGAAGTGGACAGGAATGAACACACCGTGACCTCAAAAACAGTCCGTTGGTCTCTCAAGTGGAGGTCAGTTCGTAAACATTTGGTCCAAATACTAAACCTTAGTACTGTCTAAGGGGCAGAGGAGACTCATTTTAGACTGTTTTGTCTAATGTGCCGGTAAGAGTTACCCTCCTGTCGTCGCTGCTCCATGGGGAAGTTACGGCCAGGGAACACTCTCTTCCCACAAGGTTAAAATCCAGCGCAAGCCTACGGAGTAAGAGTGTGTCTTTTCCTCTGTGGATCCCGGAGACTCGGTTTTGAGCCTGACTCAGAGGAGGTGCTTCATAAATACCTTTTGAATGAATGAGTGGATGAATGAGTGAGTGAATGAATGAATGAATGAATGAAGAATGAATAAAGGGATGCCTAAGCATATCTTCAACCTTGGCTCTACCATTCTCATACTATCATGTGGTATGTAGAATACGGCTTCTATCTTGACACTTACTGATAGTAAAATACGGCATTCGAAATTTGTGGCCCGGCCAGTGTAGTTCAGTGGTTAAGGGTTAACCTATGAACCAGGAGGTCACGGTTTGATTCCCACCTGGGACACATGCCCGGGTTGCAGGCTGGATCCCCGGTGTGGGCATGCAGGAGGCAGCCAGTCAATGATTGTCTCTCATCATTGATGTTTCTAACTCTCTATCCCTCTCTCTTCCTCTCTGTAAAAAATCAATAAAATATTTTTTAAAAAGAAGACTGATCAGAATAAAATTGAAATCAGATAGGTATAAACTTCAGTGTATTTGAGAGCATTTTGTTGAAATGAGAAAGGGAGTAGGAAAATGTCAACCAGGAAAGTGACAATTTTGTTGCTTAAAAGGTTGTCATCGACCGAAACCGGTTTGGCTCAGTGGATAGAGCATCGGCCTGAGGACTGAAAGGTCCCGGGTTCAATTTCGGTCAAGGGCATGTATCTTGGTTGCGGGCACATCCCCAGTGGGGGGGGGGTGTGTGCAAGAGGCAGCTGATTGATGATTCTTTCTCATCGATGTTTCTAACTCTCTATCCCTCTCTCTTCCTCTCTGTAAAAAATCAGTAATATATATATATATATATATATATATATATGTATATATATATATATATATATATATATATTTAAAGTTGTCATCGTGTCTCTACCCGTATGTCGGAGGAGGCAGGTAACACTGTGACCAAGGCATATAGCGGCCCAGAAAGACGTGGTTAGTGCCGACATGGCACAGCACACCCCAAGCTCTGACAGCCAGTGTCTCTAAAACACAATTTCCTCTGGACCAGTCCCTAGGGCCAGCCAGCCTTCTGGACTTCATTTGCTTTCCTCGATGAGTTAATCTGCCAGGGAGAGAATGTATTGACAGGCAGATTGGAATGTCTGGTCTGCCTGGCAGTCATAATTGCAAAGTAAATTCATAAATTGTCTCTCCGGCGTACGTTAGTCTCCGGCGAGTTTTATTGCGTTTTCTCCGCCATCCAGGGCTCTGATGGCCTCGATTGGGTGCGCTCTCGATGCCTCCAGTCCTAAGCTGGGAGGTCAGATGTTGGACTTTGGTAACCTCATTAGGAGACACAGCCTGGGGAGGCCCAACCCAGAGCTAGTTTCTCATCAGGAACATTATAATTACCAGCCCACGGGATCCAATGCCTCCCAGCGCTCATAGTTACCACTCAGCCTATGCATTCTTTGATAGCTCGGCAAGGCCACCACTGTCTCCCATAAACTAACAAATCCCCAAATCATGCTCTCACGTGACTGTCTCCATTGGCGGATTCTGCCCATGATGCAACTTTCACCTCTAAGAATGGGAGGGGGAGAAGGGAGAGAGAGAGAAAGAAGGGAAGAGAGGGAAGAATGTATGAATTCAGGAGTCAGTTAGCTTGGTCTGAATCCCCAGGTCTACCACTTTGTGGCTATGTGACCTTGAGCAAGTTACTTACTATCTTAGTGCTTTCCTGTCCTCATCTGGAAAATGGGATCATGGGCCCTGACCAGTTTGGTTCAGTGGATAGTGTCAGCCTGAGAACTGAAAGGTCCCAGGTTCGATTCCGGTTAAGGGCATGTACCTTGGTTGCAGGCACAGCCCCAGTAGGAGGTGTGCAGGAGGCAGCTGGTCGATGTTTCTCTCCCATTGATGTTTCTGACTCTCTGTCCCTCTCCCTTCCTCTCTGTAAAAAAAAAAAAAAAAAAAAAAAAAATCAATGAAATATATATTTTTTAAATGGGATCATAGGATCTACTTCGTCTCTTGTGAGGATTTGAGTTAATGTGCAAAATTACTGAGGCTGGTACCTGACACACTGAGAATGGCTTTGCATTTCATTCCCGATACATTTTCTAATAGATGGCACTTCTGCATTTTGCCTTCAAAACTGTAAAAGTCCCAGAACCAATTTCTTAAGTGCAGAAAATGAGCAAGCATAGTGCCCACTGGTTATGGAAACATGTATCCCACAGATGTAAAAATAGCAAGGTTGTGCTTGTTAAATGTTAATGTAGGCATCGACTGGGCATCTCATTAAATGCAGATTTTGATGCCCCTGGGGCTGGGGCCCAGAAAAGTCTGCATTTCTAGCACCTTCCTCGGTGATGCTCACGGTGTTGGTGTGTGGACCACACGATGAGTCACCAGCCTACGGATTGTGTGAGTCAAAGGGGGAAAAAAAAAAAAAAAAGAAGTAGGAGGAACAACCCTAGCGGGTTTGGCTCAGTGGGTAGAGCATTAGCCTGCGATTCTGGCCAAGGACATGTACCTCAGCTGCAGACTCCTCCCGGGCCAGGCCCTGAAGGGTCCCGGGTTTGATTCGCGTCAAAGGCATGTATCTTGGTTGTGGGCACATCCCCGGTGGGGGTGTGCAGAAGGCAGCTGATTGATGTTTCTCTCTCGTGGATGTTTCTAACTCTCTATGCCTCTCTGTAAAAAATCAATAAATATTTTTTTTTTCAAAAAAGAAAGAAAAATATCCTTGGATGAGGATTAAAAAATAAAAATAGAAGTAGGAGGAAGAAAGGAAAATATCGTATTTGAAATGCCCGGAGAGTCCTGGCTGGGTAGACTCAGTTAATTTGCATACTCACTCCTGATTGGTTGGTGGGCATCACAAAAGTATGGTCAATTTGCATCTTACTCTTTTATTAGTGTAGCTTTTTAAATGTCATGTAATATCTCTTGTTAAAAGCATCTTTCAATGACAAGAGTATTGTTTTTGATGAACACTGATTTAGGATTGTTTGCATTCAGATCTATGGTCCATCATCTTAAATTCATTTTTGTGCGGTAGGGGGGTCATGGTTCATATGACCCACCAGGGATGCTTAGCTGTTTGGGTGCCATTTGTCTAAGACTTTCCTGCTCTGTTAGACTCCTTTGCTGACCTTTGTCCAAATTCAGGTGGCCATGCAAATATGAATTGGTTTTTAGGTTCTCTCTTCTAGCCCACTGACTTCCTTGCTGAGCCTCAGGGACAGTATCACATTGTCTTGATTACTGGGTACTCCTTGTGTTGCTTTCAAAAATATATAAGCCTTGGCCAGGGGTCAGGGGCAGGCTTAGGTCAATGAGGGAAAGAAGGGAATAGGTATAATACTTCCGATAATAAATATTTATTTCAAAACAATGTAAGCCTCTATAGAAGAGCGTACATCCATTAAGTTGAAATGAATGGGATCAAGATTAGCCTACAATAAGTCTTACAGAACCATTTTTAAAAATTATATTATGGCCAAAACCGGTTTGGCTCAGTGGTAGAGCGTTGGTCTTCGGACTGAAAGGTCCCGGGTTCGATTCCGGTCAAGGGCATGTACCTTGGTTGATGTTTCTCTCTCATTGACATTTCTAGCTCTCTATCTCTCTATAAAAAAATCAATAAAATATATTTTAAAAAATATATATATATATATGGCTTTGAAAACACTCCATAATTACTGTATCCAGAGCAAAATATATTCACTCACAAGCAAGCAGAAAACTAGAAATTCTTTATGACCTCCAACTGAAATTATATTAAAACTAGAGGCCCGGTGCAAGAAATTAGTACATGGGGGGGTGGGGAGGGAAGGGGTCCCCTCAGCCCAGCCTGCACCTTCTCTATACTGGGACTCCTTGGGCAGTTGGACATCCCTCTCATAATCCTAGACCACTGGCTCCTAATTGCTCACCTGCCTGTCTGCCTGCCTGATCACCCCTAACTGCCCCCCATGCTGGCCTGGTCACCCCTAACTGCCCCTCCCCTGCCAGCCTGGTTGCCCAATGCAGCCTACTTATTTATAGTCATTTGGTCGTCCCTCACTAACCCCCCTGCTGGCCTGGTCGTAGGCAGCCATCTTTGTGAGGGCATGAGGGTCAATTTGCATATTACTTCTTTATTATATAGGATATTCTATTAACTTTTCTTCTCAATTTCCCACCAGGTTTTGTCATATTATTTAATAATACCACAACGAAGTAAGCTTTAAAACAATCCTTAAAAAAGTCATGTTTAAAAAAAGTCACGTGTCTGAGGCTGGAAGATACTCTCTCCCATAATAAAATGTTAAAAAGTCATGTATCAATTTCAAAAATGTGCCCCGAAAAGTAGATCACAGTTTTTAAAATCTCCTTTAGAGTTTAACTTGGAAAAGAAGATTAGGAACAAGAACATAGCAATATTTTTATAAAAGAAGGAAAGCAACTTCCAAAAGCAATGGGAAACAAACACCTCCCCTGGGGGCAAACCGCACATGTCTCTTGGGAACTGCTGGACTAGTTTTGTTCAAATTGTCACACAAGGACCCTGCACCACCACTATCACCCTTTTTTTTTTTTTAAAGGGACATATGCTTAATCTTCAAATCTCCAATATTTTACAAAAATGTATCTTAACAGCTTGAAAAAATGTTGCCCAGCTGAGTGTACCACCAGAAATCTTAAAGACTTGACACTCTGTTCTTAACCTGAAATATTGCTTTGATGTAGGACTCCTTCAGTAAACAGCTTTATAACACAGAAAGAAATAACCCATTAAAGAAATAACACATTAAAGAGTTTGTAAAAATAAAGTTGGGATGTTTATTACTTTTTCTACTGGCAGCATGAAAATCACTAGAAACTGTACTTTTGTCCTTTCAAATAATCTGCACTAAAATCATACTTTTCCAAATAATTGATATAGAAGATAAAATTCAGTTTAAAAATCCTTAAAATACTTAGATATCAAAGACAGAAATACTGATTTTTCTTTTATTCCATTAAATGATGAGAACAAGAGATCCAGTTTAATCAAGAGCTGACATTTGTAAATTTCAAGCTTTTAAGTGAGCTAAAAGATCAAAGGGTTAATGATATCAGTTACAGGTAGAGAAGATCATCTGTGCGTTTTCTAGATTCATTACGGCAGCTACGTACGTACGTGGGGAAATCACAGAATTTCTCAGATCCAGTGTCAAATAATGGGATTTGGGCAAGTGTTCTTGACATCACCTTTATTTTAACAGGCACTACATGCACACAATGCAGGTAGGGGGCTTTTATGAATCCATGCAGTAAAGACAAGACGGACTGGACTCCTGCCCAGTGTGCACTGAGCCAGTCAGGGTGCTGCTCCGCGTTCCTCATGCTCAGTGGTTTCCATGGAAATAAAGGCAGAAGCAGACGTGTGCACACGCCACAGCATCCCCTTCATTTGGTCTCCTGTGCTTTCTTTGCATTCTGTTTTTCTTTTGCCTAGAGATTAAAGGTAGCATCTTACAAAATCTCAAAGGTCTGCTTTAGAGCATATTGACTGTACTCGGCACTTGTCAAAAAAAAAACCAAAAAACTGCTATTCAGTACTTATTTTTTTCTCCGCTCTACCATAAGTTGCTTAAGAAAGAAGAGGTGTTTTATTCCTGTGTACAGCCACAGGCTTTAACAGAGTGCCCGATCTACAGCTGCAGCTGGATAAATGCTGAGTAATTAAAACATTTCAAACATTTTAAATAACAACCTGAGTTCTCCTCAGAATCTAGGGAGAGAACATTGCATACAGACAAGAAATAAACATATTTCAATATTGTCTATGCAGTGTGCATAGTGAAAAAGCAGTTTGGAGAAACAGACAAAAGCTCCGAGGTCAGTAACAACCTCTTCAATAACACAAATGCATCAGCAAGGACAGACTGGATTGTGTTCCATTAACACCAGACATTCACACACTGCCACCCTGTGAACACAACGGGAACGGCGGTTCTAATGCAAAAGCTGAAAAGCTATGTTATCCTAATATGCTTTTTTAAAAATAAAAAAATCTGGAATTATACTGTCATTAAAACTAATCAAGAATTGTCCTTTCCTGCCAAAACTGGTGTGGCTCGGTGGATAGAGAAAAAAAAAATATATTTTTAATCAATGTTTTATTGATTTTTTACAGAGAGGAAGGGAGAGGGTTAGAGTTAGAAACATCTGCCTCCTGCACACCTCCCACTGAGGATGTGCCCGCAATCAAGGTACATGCCCTTGGCTGGAATCGAACCTGGGACCTTTTGTCCACAGGCCAATGCTCTATCCACTGAGCCAAACCGCTTAGGGCAGAAAGAAATTTTAAAAATGTTTTTTATTGACTTTAAGAGAGGGAGATAGCCGAAACCGGTTTGGCTCAGTGGATAGAGCGTCGGCCTGTGGACTGAAAGGTCCCAGGTTCAATTCCGGTCAAGGGTATGTACCTTGGTTGCGGGCACACCCCCAGTAGAGGATGCTTCTCTTTGACTGATGTTTCTCTCTCATCAATGTTTCTAACTCTCCCTCTTCCTTCCTCTCTGTAAAAAAAAAAAATCAATAAAATATATTTTAAAAAAAAAAAGATTTGTTAGTAGCTTAAAGAAAAGGCAATGTTTTAAACGTCATTCTAATATAGCACAGCCTGAACTGTGACATGGTGGATTCTAAGAGGTGAGGCAGTGGGACAGCCCTTGTTTCTGGTGTACAGATAGCTGGCTGAACTAATGCTCACCTAGAATCTAAAACAAATGAAAGTCAAACAAATGAAAGTCAAAAAGCTTCAACACATTTACCTCTACTTAAGCTAAGACAAAATTTTGTTTTTGGAGAATCTAAATCTAATTTAATATAGTCAACAATATTGTAATAACTACCTAGGGTGACGGCCCCTAAATGGTCAGAGGTAATGTATATAATGTCTGTCTGCTGTGCTGTACACATACAAAACAGTATTGAATGCCAACTGTAATAAAAAAATAAATTCCACAAGGACAAAAAAGATATGAGTTTGTTCAGCATTAAAATCCTTACCTTTTCTACTAGTGGTATTAATTGCTGGTGTTCTGCTAACGTCTTTAACAATTCCATAATGAACGGCAGGTAATTATGTTTCCTTCTGATATTTTCAATCTGAAAATAAAACAGGTATCAAACCACACTAGCTTTGCATTTCCACTAAGCTTCTGACATTCTGATTTTGCATACAACTCAAAATCGAAATAACTATTAGAAATAATGAGATCCAGTTCCCACTGAGAATAAAACTAATGTAATAAACATGTGGAGACTTTCTGAGCATGGCTTACTACTACAGACATAATTAATCTTTTTATAAAACCTAAAAAGATTGAAAAGCAAAATTTTAAAAAATAAACTCACTTGTGTGTCAAATTGGTAATAGAACCACACAAAGAGAAAATTTTTCAAGTAAATTTCAAAACATAGTATTTTGATTATACATTTAAGATAGGATATATCCCTAAGGAAAAAAATGACATTCCTGGTATTGTTATTCTGAGATGTATATAGATGTGTGTGTGTGTGTGTGTGTGTGTGTGTGTGTGTGTGTATCTCCTATATAACAAAAGCCTAACATGCTAAGTGTCTGGTTGTCCGTTCAACCAAAGTAATGATATAATTAGCATAATATGCTAATGATATGCTAAAACTGCTTGCTATGACATGCACTGACCACCAGGGGGCAGACAGTCAACCACTTGTTGACATGTACTGACCACCAGGGGGCTGAGACTCCAACCAGTAGGTTAGCTTGCTGCTGGGGTCTGGCAGATGGGGATTGAGGAAGATGGCCTGACAGACCCTGGAGCCCTCCCACGGTCCCTCCCCGGCTGGCCAACCTCCTGCGTCCCTCCCTGGTCTTGATTGTGCATGCACCAGTGGGGTCCCTCGGCCCGTGCCCTCTCTCAATTTGGGATCCCTCAGGGGATGTTGGAGAGCCGGTTTCAGCCCAATCCTGCAGGCCAGGCCAAGGGACCTTATTCATTTGTGCACCAGGCTCTAGTATGTATAGCATAAAGCATGTAAATATCTCTTTACATACAAATGCAATATATTTGTAGCATAAAGCAAATAAGTAATTGTGTTACTGTTGTTAGGAACCAAGATTTTCGGATTAAGAGAAAAGATCAAATGCTTAACTTCAAGTATAAACTCTTTAATCCTAAATATGAACATTAATAGGAACTCTCATTATAGTTTTCTCTTTAAAAATTAAACAAAAAAATATATGTATATGTTTCTTAGCTCTGAAAGGGTCTAGAAATAAAGGCCAATCAGTATCACTGAGAATCCAGAGAGATGGCTTCTAATACCACTTCCACCAAAGGATCCAGAGCTTCTTGAAGAAATGGTGGATTCCAGGTCTGAGGCGGGAAATGTAAAAGATGGGCCTGACACACATGTTACTTGAACAGAAGCTACAAAGGATGAACAGTCATGTCAAAGGACACAGGAGGCAGTTTGCAGTGACCCCTACTGGCCAAAGGGGGGATAATTTGAGCATCAGCAATATCTGCAGTGAACTTTAGGTTAAAAATCTGTTCATAATACTTTTTAAAAAATTTAAAAAACAGTTCACTAGTTATTTTTGTAGAATGCCAGGGAATCAACTCATTCTGAAAACTAATAAATAATGGGAGAAAAGTGATCACTATTATACATACCTTCATGTCAAAATAAACCACCCCATTTTAAAACATTAAAGGAACAAAACTTTTTAAATACCTTATATCTTTTTAATTTCTGCATTTCTTCTTCAATGAGCATCTGATTTTTGGCGAGTTCTGACTGAATAGCACTTAGCATACTACCCTGATCCGTATCCATGTGTTCCTCCTTAGAGAAAAGGAAAGAAAAACACACCCTAATAACTGAGGCTTAAGTGCAGAATATTTTCAAGTGACATACACAGTACAATTCCTTTAAAATTTTACGCTTAATACAGTAAGAGAATTCCAGCCGAATAAATGTAATATTCAAGGATAAAAGCCCTAAATACCTTCATATTTCTATATTCTGCAATATATACTATTTACCTAAAAGTAATCTATACTGTAATATACTTAAATCTATACCCTTTCATTCAGCTATAAATTTGCTTAAGTATACTCTTAAGAAAATGTGGTCAAAGAATGTAAAAAGGTCTTTTTGTCTGTTACTATTGTAATTCTCTCCAATCCTATTCACTATAGAAAGATAATCATAAAGACTAGTAAAGATTATATGTGAGTCTAAATGTACCCAATTGAGCCTTAGCTGGTTTGGCTCGATGGATAGAGCATCATCAGCTTGCATAATGAAGGGTCCTGGGTTCAATTCCAGCCAAGGGCACATGCCTGGGTTGTGGGCTCAATCCCCAGTAGGAGACATGCATGAGGCAGCTGATCAATGATTCTCATCACTGATGTTTCTATCTCTCCCTCTCCCTCTCTAAAATCAATAAAAATACATTTTAAAAAATAATAAATGTACCCAATTGATTCTGTGAAAAATGTGATCTAACTTGCATAATTAAATAATAGTAAATCATTGCTAACACTCTATCATTTAGCACACACTACTTCTCAGTCACTGTTTAAAGTGGTTTACATATATTATCTCAGTTAATCCTCATAACAATCTTCTAATAAAATACTATTATCCTCATTTTACGTAAGAAACTGAGACACAAAGAAATACACTCAAGTTAACGCACCCACCACAGAGCTGAATCTAGGCAGCCTGACTCCTGATGTTGTTCTCTTCCCACCACTCAGGACACTGGATTCAGTCTACTTTTACCGAAAGGAGGAAGAAAGAGGAGGGGGAAGGAGGGAAGGCATAAATCCTTCCCCTGAGAAAATAAAAGAAATCAGAAAACATGGCCACAAACCTCAGCAAGTTGTCTCTGCAACTCTGCTATCTTCTGTTCATATATCATTTTTCTGTCAGACACGATGGCCATTAAGTTAAATCGAATCTCACCTTCGCTGTACCTAAAAAGAGGTCAAGTGTATAATGTCATAAAGAATCATAACACCATTACAATTAAGATAATCCGCGGTGATTGCCCCATGGTCCTCTGGGAGACCAGTCGGTGGTTCATGCATTGAGAGAGTCCACAAAGTAAAGATGCCACTTCTCCTCACATTGATACAAACGTTTCACACAATTTCTATCCAAGCCCCAGCAAGAATTTTAGTAGATACAAGCTTGCACTGGAATCTGCATGGAAGGGGAGGATCTATAACGGCTAGAACAATTCGCAAGCAAAGGAATAAAGCAGGAGGCGTCACTGTCCCTGAGGTCAAGTCTTAAACCACAGTAACCAAGACTGTGGAGCTGACAGACACACACATCAGTGGGACAGGAAGTGGACCCAGAAACAGCCGCACACGTACGCCCACAATTCTGTGCCAGGTGTGGGGGCAGCTCCGTGGAGGAAGGACAGCTTGCTCACCCAGGGGTGCTTGGCAGGTGAACAGCCACAGGCCGTGTATAAAAATTAACTCCAGCCGAAACCGGTTTGGCTCAATGGATAGAGCGTCGGTCTGCAGACTGAAAGGTCCCGGGTTCGATTCCTTGGTTGCAGGCACATCCCCAGTAGGGGGTGTGCAAGAGGCAAGTGATCGATGATTCTCTCGCATCGATGTTTCTAACTCTCTATCCCTCTCTCTTCCTGTCTGTAAAAAATCAATAAAATATATTTTAAAAAAAATTAACTCCAAATAAACCACAGACTTCAATGAAAACTGTTAAACCACAATAAGCCTATAAGAGACAATAACAAAATCTCTGGAATCTAGGGCTAAGGAAAGAATTCTTAGATTTGGCATTAACATACCATTCATAGTGGGAAAGACAATTCAAGGGGATTGAGAACGTTTGCTCGGCTGAAACCAGTTTGGCTCAGTGGATAGAGCGTTGGTCTGAGGACTGAAAGGTCCCAGGTTCGATCCTGGTCAAGGGCATGTATATTGGTTGTGGGCACAACCCCAAAAGGGGGTGTGCAGGAGGCAGCTGATTGATTTCTCTCTCACTGATGTTTCTAGCTCTCTATCCCTCTCCCTTCCTCTCTGTAAAAAATCAATAAAATATATATTAAAAAAAGAAAGACAGACCACGCATCAAAAGGGGGATGGGCTGCAGGCTGGGGCAGAGTATTTGCAGGCAATGTGCCTAAGGACCAGAGGTATCTAGAGTAGGAAAAGAACTTCAAGGCTCAACCATCAAAAAAGAATCCATC
Organism: Pipistrellus kuhlii; assembly: GCF_014108245.1. Taxonomy (NCBI): domain Eukaryota; kingdom Metazoa; phylum Chordata; class Mammalia; order Chiroptera; family Vespertilionidae; genus Pipistrellus; species Pipistrellus kuhlii. The sequence goes on from NW_023425524.1 coordinate 6,752,926, forward strand.
TAATTACATACAGAACAGGCAAAAGGCACACGTCGTTAGTCACTAGGGAAATGCAGATTCAAATCATGATGAAATATCATCGCCCACCAATCAGAACGGAAATAAAAACACAAATGCTAGCGGAGGCCGTGGAGAAACTGGATCCCTCGTACATGAAGAGTGGTAATGTAAAATGGTGCGGCCACGCTACCGAAGAGTTTGGTGGTTTCTTAAAAAATGAAACGTGCCTTTACCATACAACTCAGCAGTGTGCTGTTGGGCAGTGACCCCAGGGCAATGAAAGCTTTAGGTTCACACACAACCTGTCTACACGTCTGTTATAGCTTTATCCATAACAGCCAAAAACTGGAGACGATCCCGATATCCTTCAGGGGGTGAGTGGGCAAAAAGCGGTATATCCATACCACAGACTACTGTTCTAAAAGAATCAACTATTGATACACTTAACCTACAGGAATGTCTAGAGAATTGTGCCGAAAGGAGCCAGTCCAAAAAGGAGACTCGTTGCATGATTCCGTTTATCTAGCACTAGAGGCCCAGTGCACGAATTCGTGCACGCGTGGGGTCCAGCAGGCCCGCGCTGATGGGGGCTCATCGGGCCAGGCCAGTGGGGGAGATGGGCCATGGGCAGTTGGCTGGCCTGGCCCCCAATCAGGGTGTTGGAGGCCAATTGGGGGCCTGGCCGGCCAGGGGGTAACCTATCAGGGCTCGGATCAGGCTGGTTGGCTACCACAATGCGTGTCATAGCCACCGGTCGCTGGGCTTTTATATATATAGATTTTTTTTAAATGAAAAGTGATGTGGGGGGTGGCAGGGGAGGGAGGTGGCTGAGGCTCTACATGGGCACCTGAGCACTCCTGGGAATTTCTCGGTACCTTGACGGTGCCAACGTCAGTACCCTGGCCATGGCACTGCCATAGTTCTGCAAGGCGTCACCAACTGCAGGGTGAAGGGCACACAGGATCACTCTGCATTCTTTTTATAACTATCTCAAAACGTTTAATTTAACTAAGAAACATACGCTCAAAACAAAACTCTGCAAAGTAGCTGCATGAAACATCTGACTTGATGGAGATCTGCATTTAATTCCGCTAACAGGGCAGGACCTCGAGGTTTTCCGACACAGATTCCCTGAACCCAGGAATCAGAGGCAGGCAGACAGTGAGCACTGCTAACATAAAAATGAAAGTTTTCTTAAAACCAAACCAGGACGTTATGCGAGGGGCTTAGCGGGGCATTTACTTCTGTATTCTCTTCTCGATGACGGGCCTCACGGCGCTGATCCAGTCATCCTGGCTGCAGGCCCCTGGAGGGAGGGGGGAGATTTCCGTCAGCGAGTCAGCCTCAGCACCACTCCTTACCCGTGCTCCAAAGCACCTCTTTTTATAAAACACTTAGGCTGGCCAAAATCCTTTTAGCATAGCTGTGTTCAGCTTCCATTCTTATTTATTGAAATCCATACACTTTTGTGAAAGTTAACTAAAAAAATAAGGAATAGCCAAAACTGGTTTGGCTCAGTGGAGAAGAGCACTGGTCTGCGGACTGAAAGGTCTCAGATACGATTCCGGTCAAGGGCATGTACCCTGGTTGCGGGCACATTCCTGGTGGTGGGTGTGCAGGAGGCAGCTGGTTGATGTTTCTCTCTCATCGATGTTTCTAACTCTCTATCCCTCTCTCTTCCTCTCTGTGAAAAAAACCAATAAAATATATTTAAAAATGAAAATTAAAAAAAGAAAAAAATTAATAAATAATAAATGATGCAATCTGTGGGTTAACATGTTTTTCTCTTAGGAAAAAAATAAAAGGTCCCAACTGAACGGCAGTGGTCGGCATGCCCTTCCTATCTGCTGACGCCACGAAGGACCGAAGAGCGTAGGGGTGTCCCGATAGCGCCCTCCGTGGCCGCCACTGTCGCCATCCCCTCCAATCTCTGCGGCACGGAGGCTAGCACAGAGGCCAGTCCCGTTTTCTCCCGGCCAGGAGGGAAACGACGGGGTCAGGGACCGGTTACCTAGGTCGATCGGTCCCTCCCGCAGTCCGTCCAGCTCGTAGAGTCTTCCGTTCACGGGGACGTAGCTGACAAAGTGGAACGCATCCTCCTCTTTGGTCGGGGGCTTCGCGTCGAACTCAAACATCTGCTGTCTGCAGTGAGGAAGGAAGCAGTGAGAGGCAAGCGGGGCGAGGAGGACGCAGGGTCGGCTCGGCGCCGAGTCTCTCACCTGGCGAAGCTGTTGTGCACCTGTCGGATCACGTCGGAGTTGCTCAGCGCCAAACCTTTCATCTGAAAGAATGTGTAAAAGCCGCCCGGTTAAAATCAGAGAGACACCAAGAGGGCACCTTGGGGAGAAGAAGGTGGTACTCACAGCTGCATCGAAGCTCTGTGAGAATTCCTTGAACTCGGACAACGTCTCTCCTAGATGGACGTCTTGATGAGTGCAGTTCAGCAGCACACTTACTATGGCTTGCGTAGCACACGCATTGTTAATGACCTATGAGACCGAAAAGTGGAGACACCGTCAACTTGTTCGAAGAGCAGCCTGGCCAGCTCAGTGGTTGAGCGTCAACCTATGAACCAGGAGGTCATGGCTTGATTCCTGGTCAGGACATATGCCGGGATTATAGGTTCCAATCCCAGGGGGTGTGGAGGGGATAAGACCTCACCTTCCTCATCAGTGAAATGGTAGCTAGGCAACAATGTTTTACAGGGAAACACTACCAAACTGTCCTTCCAGGATCTTCACACACACACACATACACACACACACACTGATTATTAAATAATTTCTTCCCTCAACATTTTATTCATCAATGATCCAGACACACCTCCAACTAGAGCATATGGTTAGCCTCAGCCAGCCAGTGTTACTGCCTCTCTAAATGGATGAGTTGTGTGGGGAGCTCAATCATTTTGCGGAACGTAAAGGGGGTCCAAAGACAGAAAGCTGAGTACTGCTCCATTCCGAGCACATGGGGAAATAGAGTCCTGTCTTATAAGAAAGATTGTTCACAAGACACGGAGCACCCAAGGACCATACCTGCTTGGCAAAAAAGATTGTGTCGAGTCTGGAGTCCTGAACCACAGAGCCTGCTGGTTCCTCTCCTGGCTGCCACTTGAAAAGAAAAATTAGCCCGTGAACCGGCCTACAGAACAAAACGCAAGTTAGTGACACCACAGCCTGCTGCTGCTTAAACACACTGGCAGTATATCACATTTTACTCAGCTACTTAACCAATACAATACAAATGAAGTAAATTCAAATTTTTTTTAAGTTTTCTATTGCTCTTCAGTTGCTAGAACACTGCCTGAGACAGGCTAATAAAACTTAAAATTACAACGGTTAAAAAAGAGCCATAGTTGAAACCGGTTTGGCTCAGTGAATAGAGCGCCTGCGGACTAAAAGATCCCGGGTTCGATTCTGGTCAAGGGCATGTGCCTTGGTTGCGGGCACATCCCCAGTAGGGGGTGTGCAAGAGGCAGCTGGTCGATGATTCTCTCTCACTGATGTTTCTAACTCTCTCCCTCTCTCTTCCTCAATAATATATATATATATATATATATATATATATATATATATATATATATGGCCATAGTGAAAGGCTTGTTCTGAAATCTGCGGATTATTCATTTCTACCTTATATCACATAACTTAAAGGAAATAAGAATAAAGCAAAACTAGAAGAAGCTGCCAACCTAGGCAGAATTCCAATATACACGAGCAGACTGCAGCTCGGATGTCTGCAGATAAGTGGCCGATGGCACATGCATTATGAAACGCGGGGAGTCACTTTGTGTCACTCTCAGATGCACGAACGATCCTCATGCCAGTGCGAACGGGAGCTGTCATCCCGTACAGGAGGGGATCACCGCTTTCCTGAGGAACTGCTGTTGCCCGGGAGACACCCAATGGATCCTCTGGGACTCTCTCCAGTCTCTGCCTTCCATGCAGTGAAAATCTCTCCTATCCTTTGAAGCCAGTTCCAAGCCCCATCTTTAATTAACCTTCCCTGATAGCTCAGTGGAAACTCATCTCTCATTCCACCTACAGCGACTACGCTTTTTGTGGGGAAGGGGGCGGTGGGGGGAGCAAACCATCCCCTTCTCACTGTGAGAGCAGAGGCCGGATCCCAGTGGTCCCCGCTGTTCCCGTTAGAAGCCAGCTTGCCTCCAGCCACGAACGTGCCCACCTGTGAGAAGTCCCCTGCCCTCCTCCGTGATTCAGGGGCAGCGCTTGGAGGTGGCGAGGTGGGCGGTGAGGAAAGGCTCAGCGGGGTGGTTATACTCAGGGTGGGGGGAAGAGGAACCCGGACCACAGCCCTTTAGAAGCAATGCGATAGTGTATACGCAAGTTTGCATTGCTATGAATATGCATTATGAAATACACTTTTGTAGATGGACCTCTTATTCATGTCTCTTATGCTAAAGATGGATTCCATGTTCTAATCCACGATCTAGATGTGCATGTTGTAAAAACCAACCGATTACTTTGTTGGCATGGAATTGCAGGGACTTAGTTCCTAATCCGTAGCAAGCTCCTTATCTAGAAGCCTCCATCCGGTTCGTGGTTATAAAAGGAGAGTAGTAATTCAATCTCATAGGACTGAAAACACTTGAAAGAGATCGTGTATTCAGCTTAGCGTAGTCCAAGAAAAATAGACAAATGTTTGCTTACGTGGAGACAATTTTTAACGCGGCTAAAATGATACTCACTTTAATTTTTCAAAACTCTCAGGTTCTAAACTCCATATCTCTTCTACTTGGGCTCCTCGGCAACCTGAAATAAGAGATTGTTTCTTTAGAAAACAAAGCATGGACTCATTTTTCGTCCACCATTAGATATGAACTACAAGGTGTGCACACGTTTGGGGTGGTAAGACATGAGAAATTAAAATGGTAAAACTGACCAAGTTCACAGCCAAATCCTAGTCCATCCTGCATGATTTTCTAATCACCTGCAGTGGCAGTGTTTGCCTTTATAACTTAGAAGCTTCCAGAGTGTGCCCACCAACACGCCATTCACATCTGCACATCCTTCATCCACGTTTTTTGTTCAACCGCTAAGCTCTCTCAGCTCTTTCCCATGGCCCTCTGTTTTTCTTATTGTACATTTTTAAGTGCTAATACATAACTGCTCCAACAGCGACTTTCCCTCAAGTTTTATTCTATTCTATTTTCAACTACCTCAGGGTATGTGATGGAATTTGCCAGTGGAACAATTTTGACTGGAGTTGTCTCTGTGAAAATGTTTTAAATTACAATTTCAATTTCTTTAATAAATAAACGGTTAAAGGGTCACGTATTTTTCTTGATTGAGCTTTGGTAATTTGTATCTTTAAGGGAATTTGCGTATTTCGTTTTAAGTTGTCAGATTTACTGGTATAAAGATGCTTCCAATATCCCCTTATTATCTTTTTAATGTCCATAGATTCTATGGTGAGATCATCTCTCTTCTTTCTGGCATTGGTCATTTGTGTGTCCTGTCCTCTTTTGATCAGTCTGGTTAGAAGTTTATCCATTTTATTGATCTTTGAGAAACCGGCTTTTGGTTTCATTGATTTTTCTTGATTTTTGTTTTATTTTTTAATTTATTGGGATATTGGTTAATATGATCATATAGGTTTCAGGTGTGGGTTTCTACATTCTAAGATCTGTATATTGTATGGTGCGCCCACCACCCAAGGCCAAAATGAATGGCTATAACTCCTCCTCTCTAACCCGCCAATAATGGCTCCGGTCATTTTAAGAGACTTCTAGCTTCTCTCACTTCATTCCAATCTACTCTGCACACTACACATGGTAAACCTTCCTCAGCTATGACAAATGTCATTTCAGCATTCAAGTATCTTTGACAGTTAAGTCCTGCCGGGAGCGAATACAGAGCAACACAAACCACACAACAGAGCTTACCACCTGGCCTCAGTTTATCTTTTCAGCTTCAGGCGCAAATCAATACCCCTCCCAGCCCGTTAGATGATGCGTTAGTCACTTCCCATAAGCCACACGCTTTAACATCAGTGCTGTTTACGGTTTTTCCCCTCCGCCTGCGTTCCTGTAACATTCTTTCACACTTCAAGATAGCAATCAATATACTGCTTTGCGGTTCGCCACTTCTTTAGAGCAGCGGGCACAATTTATTCATATTAAAAATCCTTACCCCCGCCCAGCGTGGCTCAGGGGTCCACCTATGCACCAGGAGGTCATGGAAACCTAGGTCAGGGCACATGCCCGGGGTTGCAGGCTCCATCCCCCAGCAGGGGGCGTGCAAGAGGCGGCCGATCCACGATTCTCTCATCCTTGACATTTCAGTCTCTCCCTTCCTCTCTGAACTTAACCAAAATATATTTATTTTTTATTTTCACTTTTTAAAATATATTTTATTGATTTTTTACAGAGAGGAAGAGAGAGGGATGGAGCGTTAGAAACATCAATGAGAGAGAAACACCAATCAGCTGCCTCTGGCACACACCCCACTGAGGATGTGCCCGCAACCAAGATACATGCCCTTGACTGGAATCGAACCTGGGACCTTTCAGTCTGCAGGCCGACGCTCTATCCACTGAACCAAACCGGTTTCGGCATGAACTTAACCAAAATACTATATTTAAAGGGAAATCATCCTCCAGAGCCTACCAGTGCACCTGACACACCGTAGGCAAACAACATGCGCTTGGCAGCAAGGGGTATCCCCAATATGCAGCTTATGCACCCTGGGCAGTGCCTGCGCCGGCGTTAAATTTTCACCACGAGGACAAGTTTGAGCATCGCAGCTAGAATGAAAGAACGCTCCCGGAAATGTAACAGATTAAATAACAAACGCACTGCTGCGCCCCACCAAAAAAAAAAAAAAAAAAAAAAACTAGGAACAAGATGGGCAGGAAGCAGACCAAGAAGGTCAAGCGTGCTGCTGGCTATTCGGGTGGCAGACGAGGCAGCGGGCCAGGGAGAAGCGTGGTGAGGCCTCCGGGCCGGGGCACGAGCTCCGGGAACAAATGCTCCGCCGGAAGCGAGAGCCGCGGGGAGCGGAGCGCCGGCCCCACGCGGTCCCCCGCTCCAGGTCAGTCCCGATCGGCAGGACGGGGAGCCGGGGTTCCGGGGCGCGGGGTTCCGGCGGCCTCGGCACCCCGCCCTCCAGCGGCGGGCACACCCCAGCTTCTCCCCTGCGGGCCGGGCGGCCGGGGACGCGCACCTGGGCGCACCTGCCGGGACGCGGAGCGCGCGGCGAGGGGGAGAGGCTGGTGCTCAAGGGCGCGGAGGGGATCGCGGGTATTCTTTGCAATTAAACAAATAATGGGGGGCCGGCCGTGCGGACAACTCGGGGTGCCTGCCTGCTCGCCCGCGTGGGGTGACTCCCGGGATCTCTGCGGGAAACGCGACCGCCCGGGGCTGGGAAGGGGGCGGAGCTCTGAGTGTCCCCCTATCTCCTCCCCGAGTCCCTCCAGGTGCCCCGAGTCGCCGGCTTCTCCACGCGAAACCCACTCCGTGCCCGGCTCGGCCTCCTCCATGGCCAACCCCCCAACCCCCGCGCCCCGGCCCAGGACGGCGCCCCTGGCTCTCACCGAATCCTTTAATGAGCTCGGTGAACACGCCGGGGTCGCTCTCCATGAGGCACCACTCCCCGGCATTGCTCGTCATGGCCCCGGCCGCACAAGGCCGCCGCCCCCGCTCCACCGCCCTCGGTCGCTGGCCGCTGCCGCCGCCGCCGCCGCCGCCGCCGGCACCCGCTGCCCCGCCGGCCACCGATGCCCTGCGAACCCGCCGCAGAGCTCGTCCGCCCCACGTCACCCCGCCTACTTCCCGACAGCCTCCGCGGCCGGCCCTGCCGGGAGCGCGTCAGAGCGCGCGCGCGCGGACGCTCTAGCCAGCCGGGAGCCGGCGACTCTCTCTCTCTCTTTCCATCCTCAGGGCCGCGCAGAACCCGGAACGGAACCGGAAGAGGCGGGGCCTGTGGAGGCCACATCCGGGATTCGCGCCAATCCGGAGCGAGGGCGGGCAGGCGAGAGGGCGGGGTCACTCCCGGGAGCCGGACTTTGAGGCCCGGCGGCGGCGGCGGCAGCGGCGGCGGCGTGTGGACGGTCCGAGCAGGCGTCGCCCGTCAGGCCGCCGCGTCTTTTCGGTTTTCCCGTTGCTGCGCGGGGTTCGCCCAGCGGCGCTGCGGGCGGAGGACCGGCCACTGAGCACAGGTGAGGAAGCGGCGGGAGGCCGGCGGGGGCCCCCTTTGTGCGGTCCGGGAGGCCCCGAGGGCGCGCGGGCTCCGTCCGGCTGGACCTCCGGGTGCCTCACCCCGCATCTCCGCGGCCGAGTCCGAGCCGACGCGTCGCCGTCCCAGTCCCCCCGCCTCGCCCAGGCCACCGAGCGGACCCGGCACCGCGGCGGGGACGTCCCGGCTCGGCCGGGCCTGGGCGCCCCGAGGGCGGGCCTGGCGCCCCCGGGCGGCCCCTCCGGGTGCTCGCGCAGGCCGGCTCCACGGGGCCCGCCTTCCTCCTCCTCCTCCTCCGCCTCCTCCCGCTCCCTCCTCCCGCTCCCCTCCGCTCTCAGCCGGGAGGCGTTGCCGGGATCCGGGTTCGGGAAGGCAGACCGTGGTGGGGAGGAAGCGGAGCCGTGCAGTCGGGGTGGGAGGGGCGGGGATGGTGGACTGGACCAGGGGACGCCTCCGAGGGAAGGGAGGTTGCAGAGACCGAGTTCATCCAAAAGCACTTGTGGCGCCGAAACCGGCTTGGCTCAGTGGATAGAGCGTCGGCCTGCGGACTCTGAAAGGTCCCGGGTTCGATTCCGGTCAAGGGCATGTACCCTGGTTGCGGGCACATCCCCAGTAGGAGGTGGTGCAGGAGGCAGCTGATCCATGTTTCTCTCTCATCCATGTTTCTAACTCTATCCCTCTCTCTTCCTCTCTGTAAAAAAAATCAATAAAAATTTTTTTTTTAAATATCACAAATGCTCATTAAAATAAAATAAAAGAATAAAAGCACTTGTGATGCTTCCAGGATTCGATGATGAGTTAAACCCCAAATGGCCATTTTCACGAGATATAGCCTTCTTTCCTGAGGCTCTTGCAAGAACACTGGTTTTCAGATTGAAAGTCTTAAAGAGTCTATTCTATTCTATTTATAAATACAGTCAGTAAAACTGCAATGGCTATGGGTGGTTTTATTTTAGGCGGCTTTAGAAATATCGGGGGAACACCTTGTGAAGTATTCGACGGTCTAACCACTGTGCAGCACGTGCACAATATTGAATGTCATGAAGTTGAGACATTTTTTAAGCATATTTTTTAAAGTATGTTTGTACATCATTCCTTAAACCTCTTGAGTTCCAAGAAGGGCCTTTAGCTTCCAGGAGGAAAAAATAAAATGTTTTAGTGCATAAAGCTCTGATTCCTTGCTCATCAAACAGGTGACCTGCACGCAGGAGTTACTAGTGCTACGCGAAGCCACAAAGTAAAAACCAACAGAATGGCGTTTATATTAAGATAAGATGGGTATAATGGGGAATAGAAGGGAACATTTGTATCAAGTGTTTGAATTTATTTTTTTTAAACTGGAACTTTCTTGAGGTTTGCCCCTGGGAGAGTGGCCCTCAAGCTGGGGGCCTCAGTTCGCTTTGCCCTGTTCCTTGTAGTTAAATGGGAGAGAGTGTAGGGCACAGGGTCTGGCCTTACAGCCTTAGAGACCACACCTAGGAGTGTCCCCAGAACCCAAAGGCGTTGGTGGTCATCTGTCGTCTTTTTTATTCTGTAACACTTCATGAACTTGAAAGTGTTTTCGCCGAAACCGGTGTAGCTCAGTGGATAGAGCGTTGGCCTGTGGACTGAAAGGTCCCAGGTTCGATTCCGGTCAAGGGCATGTACCTTGGTTGTGGGGAGTGAGCAAGAGGCAGTTGATCGATGTTTCTCTCTCGTTGATGTTTCTAAGACTTTTTTTTTCTCTTTTTTTTTTTTATTAAGGTATTACCATATATGTGTACATACCTTACCAATCCCCACTGTTTCTAACTCTATCCCTGTCTCTTCCTCTCTGTAAAAAAAATCAATAAAATATTTTTTTAAAATACAAAAGTGCTTTCTTTTCTAAGTAAATGAAGTCAAAACTGACAGGTATTTGAAAACTAACCTCATTAGCATGGTGTCTCTTGAAGAAAGACCAGGCTGGAAATTTAGCTCTTGGTACAACCTGCAAATAATCTGAAACGGGGGTTAGAATTTCTTTAGTTTTATTGTTAAATGTCCTAAGAGTTGATTTTAAAATTCCAAATTTCTGGGTCTTTGAGGAAAATGAAAGGATCTGGCAATACTAAGTCTGTACCACAGGCTGAGGGTAGGCACCTTCAGGTGGATGCTTGACTGGATCCACTCTTGCCCATTCCCACCATTCCCAGTCTGAATGATAGTCCTTTGAATGTGTGGCTCCAGTTTTTGCAGTACTAGGTGTTTTGGGGTGTTTTTTGTTTGTTTGTTTTTGTTTTTGTGTTTTTTTTTGAGCCGTCTTGCACACTTTCTTTCATAAGTGTAAGTAAGCTCTTAAAAAAGAATGAGCTGACAACTTGTTTGATCTCTGGAGTGAAAGGTAGCATTTTCAAATAACAAATGAGTAAGAGACTTGAGAAAGAATTCAAAAGTGAATCTTTACTATGTAGGAATCTGTAGGAGTAATATATTATTAGTGCTGTTAAAAGATGCTATGCTGTTCTAATGAGTACAAATCGGAAAGAAGTGCTGTTTTTATGTATTGTGTGTTACTAGCATTCACTGACTGCATTCAGAGTTAAGCAACTAAGAAAGAGAAGTAGACAGTGTATAAAATATCCACAACCAATTTCAAGTTGTGGCCATGCTTTTAATATCGTGGCGATCTGCTTAATTTCTTCCAAGAAGTTTAACTTATAGAAGTTTAATACACCTTTAGCTTATAAATCCTTCAAAGTGGTGTGCTTTAAGAGCACTGGATAAATCAGGCCAACCCACTGAAGAACTAACTCTTCTTTAATTATTATTAATCTGGATTTACAACAATTGAGTATTCAGGGGTTGGGATAGGTGAGAAACAGATATGGGTTATTTAACCAGCAATGTCTGCTGAGTTATTCAGGGAATAAAAATCCTAAGATCTTTCTTAGGGTTAGTGACTGTAACTGCCCTCCCTACCCCTTTGATTATATCTATATGGGACTCCAGACCCCCTGCTGAGCTGTCTGCTGAATCTCTGAAGCAACAAGTTATAACTCAGAAATGTGACTTCTTAGTTGTTACTTCCGATTATCATAGTACCACTTACTGAGCTTAAGTATTTTTATGCCCAGCTGGTGTGGCTCGGGGGTGGAGTGTGGACCTTCAAAATCAGGAAGTTTGGTTCAATTCTCAGTAAAGGCACACACCTGAGTTGCAGGAGGCAGCAAATCAAATGATTCTGTTTCATCATTGATGTTTCTATCCCTCTCCCTTCCTCTCTGAAATCAGTAAAAAATATATTTAAAAATAATTTTATATCAAAAGATTCTATGGCAGATTTCAATAAGCATAGATTAATGTTTCCCTTTTTATAATTTTACTGTCTCAATCTAGCAAATAACATTTTGCCTTTTGTTAGGTTTCCTAAAAGTCAGAAAAATGGAGGACTCGATGAACCAGATGCAGCCCCTCAATGAGAAGCAGATAACCAATTCTGAAGATGGATATGTATGGCAAGTCACTGATTTGAATCGCCTCCACCGCTTCTTATGTTTCGGTTCTGAAGGTGGGACTTACTATATCAAAGAGCAGAAGTTGGGCCTTGAAAATGCCGAAGCTTTGATTAGATTGATTGAAGATGGCAGAGGGTGTGAAGTGATCCAGGAAATCAAGTCGTTCAGTCAGGAAGGCAGAACCGCCAAGCAGGAGCCCATGCTCTTTGCGCTGGCCATCTGTTCCCAGTGCTCCGACATCAGCACCAAGCAGGCGGCGTTTAAAGCCGTGGCCGAAGTTTGTCGCATTCCCACACACCTCTTCACGTTCATCCAGTTTAAGAAGGATCTGAGGGCAAGCATGAAGTGTGGCATGTGGGGCCGCGCCCTCCGGAAGGCCATCGCAGACTGGTACAACGGCAAAGGCGGCATGGCCCTCGCTCTGGCGGTGACCAAATACAAACAGAGAAACGGCTGGTCTCACAAAGATCTGTTGAGATTGTCACATCTTAAACCCTCCAGTGAAGGTAAGCTTAGCATCTTTAGTGTGTGTGGGGGGTGGAGGGGTGCAGATATTGAGTAAATAACAAATTTGTTTGATATGACAGTTGTGTCATTTCTAGAAATAGCCTTTTATTCTCAGAACATACTAATTAATTTAAATATATTTAAACCCAATCTGGAAACACCGACCACAGGCAATCCAGACATTAGTAATCAAGAACCAAATGACAGGGCACCATGCTAACAAAAACTCATCCAAATGATGATGGACTATGAAAGCAGCCTGGATGTGTTCACGTTGTTAGCAAAACAGCTCCTAGCCAGTAGGTGGCAGATAGCCGGGCTCTGTAGCCCCTTCTCATTTTTCCCTATCCCTGCCTTCCTAGGACACATTTTCCATGGAAACTCAAGGCTGCCCGAAATGGTGCTCTGAACTTAGTAATTCGGGGTGTTAATTATCTCCAAGCAGTCAACCAGGGAACATGGTAGCGTGGACCAGTTTTTCTCTTGTCTGTTGGAAGAGGTTTTTGAGAAGTTAGTTGGATCTAATTACTTTTTAGTCTTTCTTTGAAGGAAATAAAAACTTTTTTTTTTAATATATTTTATTTACTTTTTACAGAGAGGAAGAGAGAGGGATAGAGAGTTTGAAACATCGATGAGAGAGAATCATCGACCAGCTGCCTCTTGCACATCCCCTACTGGGGATGTGCCCGTAACCAAGGTACATACCCTTGACCGGAATAGAACTTGGGACCTTTCAATCCACAGACCAACGCTCTACCACTGAGCCAAACCAGTTTCGGCGGAAATAAAAACTTTTGGTCAAGAATAAAGTGTGAACTTCCAAAAAAATCAACATGCCCAAAATTTTATTTTTTTTACACCTGAAGGGAAAATTGAAAAGACAGCCACTCATATGGGTTCAGATTTCAGTTCTGCCCATTGTTTTGTATTCTAGCGCCAAGTAATTTAACCTTTCTGAGTTCCTGCTTCTTCGTCTATTAAAAAGGGAAGAGGAGGAGTGACCCTTCTGGTGACTAAATGTGATCATGGATGTTCCTGATGGGTACCAGCATCATATAAAGCAGAAAACATCACACAAAAGTCTATATTCTTGTTCCTTTTGAAAAATACATTTTTTTTTGGCAGCATTAAGCAAATACGTAACTAAAATATTTGTCAGGGCATACTCTTTAATTCACCCCAGTCCTGACCACACTTTATTACACCACATTCATTTATATATTTTATCCACCTTTTCATTTATATATTTTATCCACCTTTTCCCCATGGACCTTTGAATTTGATAATTCCATTCCTTTCCCCACCTTTGCAGAACGGTAATGTAGGGCTTAGAATAATCACACCATTTATTAGCAGAACCTTCCCTCCTCCCCAATCTAAAGCTCGTTTCAACTATTAAAAGGAAGTGTAATAGGAAACACATTACTTTCCTTTATTTAATATTTGGCCTATAATACTTTCTCAGCTATTAAAACATTGTAAGTTTACCTACCTGGACACATCCACTTACCTCTACTATTCATCCATGCATAATCAGCTAAAAGAGACAATTGTGTATGAAATTAATTGAGATCAGTACTTTTCAGAGGTGTTCTGAGATTATGGACCTAAGTCTGGCCCTGTCTACCAAAGTTTCTAACGCTGATGTCTCCAAAAATAAGGCTCTATAATGAAATGAAAAATATAGGAGTTTTTATAATATACATATATATACAATATATATATATATTTTTAAACAGAGGATGGGAGAGGGGGCAAGAGATAAAAATAACAATGATGAAAGAGAATCATTGATTGGCTGCCTCCTGCACACCCCTGACGGGGGATGGAGCCCAAAACCCGGGCATGTTCCCTGCCCAGGAATCAAACCGTTACCTCCTGGTTCATAAGTCAACCGCTGAGCAACACCAGCCAGACTAGGAGTTTTTCTTCAAAGTTTCCTATTGAAGCAATGATGGAATAAGCAACATTAGTTAACTCTGTTTGATTAAATGTTTTGTTAAATGCATAACAAACATCACAGATTAAAGAAGTTCAATCCTGGGTATCTACTCATGCCTTTCATATGATGCCTTTACATAAACATGTTCTGTCTTTTACCTGCTAATCCTACCTGCCTTTTCAATTCTCTATTTTGTTAAAGGACTTGCTATTGTGACCAAATACATTACAAAGGGCTGGAAAGAGGTCCAGGAGTTGTATAAAGAAAAAGCACTTTCTGCGGAGACTGAAAAGTTATTAAAGTATCTGGAGGCCGTGGAGAAGGTGAAGCGCACAAAAGATGAGCTGGAAGTCATTCACCTGATAGAAGAGCACAGGTTGGTTAGGGAACAACTTCTGACAAATCACTTAAAGTCTAGAGAGGTAAGTAAAGTGTAATATGTTACAGCATGTGGTTAAACAGTGCCTTATGGTATGTATTAAGAAGATAAACTGTGGGTGCCTATATGTTCATTACAGGAGAACACCTAACAATGCCCACATGTAGTTGCATTCAATAGTGTTCAAGAATGAGTTAGTTTATTTGCTAAGACTTTGACCATTTTGCACAAATTTTTACTTAGAAATTGATTTGAACCCCCAAAGAAAGTCTTAGAGAATATATTAATATTATTAATGATATAGGTATGTTCTACTGATTCATAATTTTCTATATTTCTGCCTGTTATTGCTATAGGTATGGAAGGCTTTGTTGCAAGAAATGCCTCTAACTGCATTACTAAGGAATCTAGGAAAGATGACTGCTAACTCAGTGCTTGAACCAGGAAATTCAGAAGTATCTTTAGTATGTGAAAAACTGTGTAATGAGAAACTATTAAAAAAGGTAAGCATTCCCTTTATTAGCTACTGCTGTTGACTGAAAAAGTTGCTTCTAAATTTTGGAAATGCCATCAGCATATGCCTTAGGTGTTGAGATTTATCATACCAACTTGCATTTTGTCTCTGAAAGCTAAGATGAATATGTCCTTGTTTTCCTCTTTTCTTTATGAAATGCATTAGCTACAATAACAAATATCTTAGGCACATAACTACTGCTTTTCATTTGCAGTTTCACTTACTCTGTCTTCATCTTGTTTCTAGGCTCGTGTACATCCATTTCATGTTTTAGTCGCGTTGGAGACTTACAAAACAGGGCATGGGCTCAGAGGAAAACTAAAGTGGCGTCCCGACGAAGACATTTTAAAAGCTTTGGATGCCGCTTTTTACAAAACATTTAAGGTGATGTTTTGATTATTGTTTTAAAATGAATGACCCAGCCGACACAGGTTTGGCTCAGTGGATAGAGCGTCTGGTCAAGGGCATGGACCTTGGTTGCGGGCACATCCCCAGTAGGGGGTGTGCAAGAGGCAGCTGGTCGATGATTCTCTCTCATCGACGTTTCTATTAATAACTCTCTATACCTCTTTCTTCCTCTCTGTGAAAAATCAATAAAATATATTTTTAAAATAAATAAATAAATAAAATGAATGACCCAGTTAGGTAGGACTTGGTATCCTGTGCAAAAACACATTTTAAAGATATGCCCACTTTTCCATTTCAGTTCCACAAAGTACTGAAAATTCTAAAAGTTAGGCAAGAAAAAGCAAAAGACATCCAAATTAGAAATCAAAAATTATCTCTGTTCTCAGATGACATGATCTTAAATGTAAAAAAAAAAAAAACTTACTCCATAAGAAACTACTAGAGCTTACAAACTCAGCAAAGTTGCAGGATACAAAACCTGAAGGCAAAAATCAGTAGTATCAAAGGCTAAGAAAACATGTCCATTTATATTAGCATTGAAAAGAATAAAAAACGTGGGCATAAATTTAACTATGGAGTTGTAAGTCTTATACACTGAAAATTACAAAATATTACTGAATGAAACTGAAGGCATAAATGTATGACATTCCATGTTTATAGTTTGAAGGACTTAATATTAGTAAGATGACATTACTATTCAAAGCAATCTACATATTCCAGGGAATCCTTATGGCATGTTTTGCAAAAATAGAAAAACCTGTTCTAAAATGTCTGTGGTCTTTAAGGGGATCTTCATAAAGCACAACCAATCTTCTAAAAGAAGAACACAGTTTGAAGATTTACACTTGAAAAGTACAGGTTTCGAAATTTACTGCAAAGATGCAATAATCACAACAGTAATACACATTAAGACAGTGATAAAGACCAGTAAAATAGAAAATAGCTAAGTAATAAACTCTCACATCATGGCCAATTGATATTTTCTTTTTCTTTAATTAAATGTATTTTTTAATAACAGTTTGCATACACTATATTAGTTTGAGGAGTACACATTAGACATGTAATATACCTTACAAGGTGCTCACCCTAAGTCTAATATCCTTCAGACACCATACATAATTATGACATTGTTACTGTATTCCTTATAGTGTAGTTTACATGGTCCATTGATTTTTCACATAGTATCAAAATAGTTCAATGAGGAATAATATATAAATGGTGCTGGGGAAACTGGATATCTACATGCAAGATAATAAAGTGGAACTGTTACTTTATACCATATAAAGAAATTAAAGTGGATCAGAACTATATTTAAGTGCTAAAACTATAAAATATAAACTTCTTTTAAAAAGAGTAAATGCTTCAAAATATTCGACTTGATAATAGTTTCTTAGACATGACACCAAAAGCATGGGCAACAAAAGAAAAAGGCAAATTTGCCTTCCATCAAAATATAAATCTTTTGTGCATCAAAGGATACTACCAAGAGAGTGAAAAGATAACCTACAGAATAGGAGAAAGTATTTGCAGATCATATATCTAATACTCTTTTGATGTTCGGAATATATAAATAAATCAAAGACAACTCCACAGTAAAAATACAAAGAACCCGTTTCAAAAATGGTCAGAGTATCGAATAGACATTCCTCCAGATATACAGATGGCCAATAGCACATAAAAAGATGTCAGCGTGAGTCATTAGGGGAATGCATCTTAAAACCACAAGGAGATACCACTTCACACTTGTTGGATGGCTCTTATCAAAAGGCAGAAATAACAAGCAAGAATTGAAAAGGGTATTGTTGGAACAGCCCTGTGGGAAAGTTTGGTGGTTCCTCCAAAAGTTAAATGCTGAATTGCCATACCATCCAGCCATTCTACCTTTTACATATATACATACCCAATCGAATTGAAAAGAGATTCAGGTACTTGTTCATGAGTATTCATAGGCGCATTATTCAGGTAAAAACAGCCCAAGTGTTAATCAACAGGTGAATGGGTAAACAAAATGTAGTCCTAGTCAGCTTTACAAAGAAATGGAAATAGGAACATGTTACATGGATGAACCTTAAAAACATGTTGCTAAGTGAAATAAGCCAGACACAAAAGGTGAAATGTTATATAATTTACCTTAAATGAGGTAGTCAGTAGGCAAATTCATAGAGACAAAGTAAAATAGAAGTTGCCAGGGGCTAAAGGAAGGGAGGAATGGAGAGTTATTTAGTAGGTAAAGATTTTGTTTGAAATAATGAAAGTTTTGGAAATAGTGCTGGTTACATAAAATGTGAATGTACTTAATGATTTGTTTATAATTTAATCTTAAAAGAATTTCTTTGATTAAATTTAATGATTATCTTAATTTGTTTTCTCTCTATAGACAGTTGAGCCAACCGGAAAGCGTTTCTTGCTGGCTGTTGACGTCAGTGCTTCTATGAGCCAGAGAGTTTTGGGTAGTGTCCTCAATGCCAGCACCGTTGCCGCTGCGATGTGCATGGTGAGAACACGGAGGCAGTTTACCGTGTCTGCCACCCTAAGAAATTGTTTGCTGTGGGGCAGAATAGACCTAAATAGGCCCAAGAATTAGGTTTCCACTTGTTTTTGTCAATTTGACATATTTGACAACATTTTATTTCATATAAATATTCCATATCAGAAAGTAATTAAAAATAAGTGAAGTTGCCGCGACCGGTTTGGTTCAGTGGATAGAGCGTCGGTCTGCAGACTGAAAGGTCCCAGGTTCGATTCCGGGCAAGGGCATGTACCATGGTTGTGGGCACATCCCCAGTGGGGTGTGTGCAAGAGGCAGCTGATCGATAACGCTCTCTCATCGATGTTTCTAACTCTCTTTCTCTCTGTAAAAAATCAATAAAATATATTAAAAAAAAAAATAAGTTAAGTTTATGTATATTGTGTGTATATACCTTGATATAGTTACTAGTACATATACGTATATATTTAGGTAAAGGCAATATTATAGGTATGTTGAAAAAATATATCAGAATAGAAACTTTAATTTTACACCTAAAGATGTTTAAGGAAGTAGACAATGTTTAGGGAAACAATAAATATGGAAGTTCAAAGATCAGAAACTAGTAACAGTAGTCAGGAGACTTCGGTTTCTCCCTGCCTGTCACGGGATAGCTATTAAATCATGGATGAGCTTCTTAACTTCTCTGTGCTTGTATTGTGTTACCTTCCAATAATATGTATTCTTATTAATAAAATGAAAAGAATATATTATATCTGCTTTAGAGGGTTGTTGTGAAAAGCAGTTTCTTTGTGAGAGTTTGTGGAAGTACTTAGAGAGCTGTCCTGTTACTGCGTAGATCCAAACCCCAATGTGAGTTTAGAAATAAAATAGGTATCACAGTGTGTTTCCTTTAAAGGTGATATTTTATGAACTTCCAAGTATGTGTTTACTTTTCCCAAATCTGAAAATTACTACCATTGTGTTTTTCAGGTTGTCTCGCGAACAGAAAAAGACTCTCACATCGTTGCTTTTTCAGATGAGATGGTACGATGCCCAGTAACTACAGACATGAGTTTACAACAGGTTTTAATGGCTATGGATCAGGTAAAAAACTACTTTATTAGTTTATACTGCATCATTGTTATTGCTGTCATGCGTGATGTTAGTGAGAACAAATTGTTTCATCTCAACTTTTTCATGAGCGTGAAATAAAATATCTACATAGGCTTTCGGAAGGCCTGTGTATTGGCTCAAAACATAATGATAATGTAAAAAATAATATTCTTAAGTATTTTATTATTTCATAGTGTCCCAGTGCACATTGCACATTGTGCACATTGTAAGGTAATTAATTAATTAGAAGAAATGTTTTAATACATTTCTTATTATACAGACTTGCCCTTCCTTATAATAGAAGTGTCAACCAAATTCACCATCATCAAGGACAGTTAAAAACTGTATGTGTTGCGCATGTGCAAGTCAACTTAGTCTTTTATATATATAGATTATGGGAACTGTCTTTTATTGTTTTTTGTTCTGAGTTAGATTCCAGCAGGTGAAACTGATTGCTCTCTTCCAATGATATGGGCACAAAAGACAAATACAGCTGCTGATGTCTTCATTGTGTTCACGGATAATGAGACCTTTGCTGGAAGTGTGCACCCTGCTGTTGCTCTGAGACAGTATCGGAAGGTAACACAAATTCTGATACTCTTTCTCACCACGTAAAGTCTCAGTTCTGAAACATTCATTCTCCTTTTCCAAAAACAAGTTTTGAATGTATACACATCAGTAATGGACTCAGCATTACTTGAAAAGTATTGGTTACACCTATCTACACTAAAAAAAAAAAGAGTAAGATCCAAATTGGTTGTACCTTTGTGATGCCCATCAGCCAATCAGGAGTAGATATGCAAATTAACCCAATAAAGATGGTGGGTTAATTTGCATACTGAGGCTTTACACACCAGCCTGGGAAGGCAAAAAGGCAGTTCCGGCTGGAGTGAAGGTGGTGCAGGCAGCCAGGGGAAGAAAGGCCCATTCTTGCATGAATCTTCATGCGTCTGGCCTCTAGTATAATATATTTCACCAGTTCCAGTTCTATACATTACTAAGAATATCCTTTATCAATGGCATTTTTTTAATGATTCAGTGTGTTCCTTGAAATATTAAGGTGTCATTTGTGATTTTTGTTAAAGGACTACATAAAGTTAAAGCTATAATCTGTGCTTTAAGTTATATGGATATTTCTGGGATCTAATCCATGCTCTCCAATTGTGCATTCTGAAATGAGTGAAATGGTAACTGCTAGTCCGTGGCTGTTGAGCTCTGGAAGTGAAGTTAGTGTGACTGGCAGTAGAAATAAAACTCTATGAAGAGCAGTGGGTCTCAAAGCGTGGTTTCACTACCAGCATTACCTAACACCATCTTACAAATGCAAATCTAGGAACTCTGTTGGGCTGTGCTTTACAAGCCCTGCAGTTGGAGACCAACAAGTAGCAGAACAGAATTTGGGGTCAGGATAGCCTGGGTTCTGAGTCCTGGTCTTTCTATTCCTGACTGTGGACCTGAGCATATTATTGAACTCTGATACATGCTCACTGTTAGGGTTGTCACAATAAATACACTAGGGAAATTCCTTAAAAGAGCCCATTAGTGTCCGATTGAGTGATGTTGTTTTATCTCAGAAACACAACTACTTTAACAAGCCATAGTTTCAGAGAACAAATTCTTACATGCCAAATGTTATACTTAGCAAAGTTAATAATCCTGGTGAAATATCTCCTTATATTAACTCCACCTTCACGCACACTGCCCTGTGTTTACTATGTTGGTAAAAATAGCCTCAGCCCCTGAATATCCTGACAGGCTGGATAAGTAGAGTCCCAGGTTGCTCAGGAAGGAGTTTTGTGGCCCGCAGAACAAGTAACGTAGAGCAGAAGCGGGGATTTCAGGCAGGTTGTTGACAAAACTTTATTGTCTAGTCTTCTGAAGATCACAGTTGAGCCTTGAAAGATTGACAGATTGTATGTAGGGGATGGGGGGGAAGAACTTGTAATGGAAATCTGCTAGAATTTAACGTGTTAATTTGGAAGGTTATTTGCTTTGCTTTCATACAATTTTTTTTAAATGTGTATTATGATCTTTACCCTCAGAAAATGAACATTCCAGCCAAGTTGATTGTTTGTGGGATGACGTCAAATGGCTTCACCATCGCAGACCCAGAGGACAGAGGCATGTTGGATATGTGTGGCTTTGACACTGGAGCTCTGGATGTAATTCGCAATTTCACGTTGGATGTGATCTAGCCATAAGCACCAGCGTGGTCCAATCGGCCCATTGCCATTGGTGATCTCGCTAAAAATACGCAGCTACTTCCCAGCTAATCTGAATCCAATGAAAGTAAGATGATGGCACAGTATGTGTATAATGAATGGCAAGTTTACCTTGCCCAAAAAAAGGAAAAACAAGATAAGCCCAAAGTTCGCCCCATCTACCAGCCTAGCTCCTGGGAAGTAGCTTCGGAATTCACTGTAGCTCCCTTTGACAGAGCGCTGGTGGGCCCTGTAACATAGTCACACAGGTTTGCTTCGGTAAATAATCACATTTGTATTTAAACGAAGTAAGAGCCAATTTTGTAAGTAGTTCCACATCATGTCACTTGTTTGGAAAGTGCTTCAAGTTTTCTTACACGTTTTCATTGGGAAAGGACAGCTTTGATAATGTCCATCGACTCTGAAATGCACTGGACCATTAACTGTGATGGCATATAAAGCTCATCTGTAGAACAGCAGCCAAGACATTAAATAATGAGTTTTGCAGATTCTTCTTAAGAGTTTTCTAAGGTCACATTAATAGCTTTCTTACTCGGTAAAAAAAAAAAGAGAGATTTTGTCTCATGTTTTACTTACACTTACAGAATTATTTCCATTAACCCGAAACACAACAGAAAGGACACTCCTGGGCTGGGGACTAAAGTTTGTGTCCCCCGAGGAAGTCTGTGGAGTGTTTGGTTTTATTGCTGCGAGTTGAGGGTGTGACTTGACAGTTTCCTCCAGGTTACAACAACATGGCCACACTCAGTTGTACTTTCTTTTTTAAATGCAAGCAACATAAAATGGTCCAAGCATTTAACTCCCCCACTCATTATCTGAAAATGACAAATCTCAACTATAATTGGATTCCCTTTTTACGTACTGTAAAATCAATATTGTTCTAATTCCTTTTAACTTTTTTAGCCAATTGTACATGGGTTCTAATTGTTAGCATGTCAATGGCCTATTTCATTGTTTGTTATTCATTGTGACAAGACATTCTTTCTTGGTAGAGTAAAAATAAAACAATAAAGCAAGCTAGGTCTTTCAGGTTTGAAAGGCAATTTTTGAGTAGCATATTACCACTAACCAGTTTGTAAGAAAGTATTTTTTTCTATTTTATTTGTGTATATTAAACTTCTTTTCATTACGCTGACGTGCATTATTTTCTTGAGCAAAAACCTCTTCTTTGTGGGGAGGTTTAACTTATTTAAACGCCAGTAACTTATAATTACATGGTTGTCTAGACTTCCCCCTAAAACTTCAATTTTTATGAATTTAAATAGTAATGGAGGACTTGTGGGGGATTTTCATAAACAACTTATCACTATGTGTAAGACAGACTAGTAAATGTTCATTGTAGCATTTAGTCAGCAAAACTAGTAGCATCCTCACACCAAAAAACCACATTGCTTCTGATGTCATTTTGTCTTAATCCTGTCACACGTAGGATTTAACATATTAGCTTTTATGTTCAGGTTGAATTTGACGTTTAAAGAACCTAATAGAATTGTGTTCTGTAATTTTTAAGTACACCTGATCTGAATTTAAAAATCATAAAACGATACCACTTATTATTCCTAATTGAAATGAAATGTAGCATAAAAGTGTATTTCCTTCAGTTAAATACTATTCCTATAGTGTTTTTAGACAGATCTATTCATGAGCTGATGAAATCCATCAGAGAAGTAAGATTAGATGTGAACAGCTGGAGGTGGAAGTATTTAGGTAAGTTTAATTAAATGGATTAGGGAACAATTTAAGAAAGAAGGAAAAGAAAGAAGAAGGAGAAAAAAAAAAAACAGAGCCACCACAGAAAGTAAGTTTATTTTCAAATCCTGGAATTTTAGAGCTGGATCAAACCTTAGAAATGTAAACAGATTTTTATTTTTTATTTTTTTAGGGTAGGGAACTGGGCTTCAAGAAAAGGTGGCTTTGGAGCACTAGATCTAGAAATCTCCATTTCAGTATTCACATACCCACAAAATAGGAAAACTGACAAGAGGAGGGGTGAAAATAGAATTAATTATCCAAGACTTTCCTCTTTTAAGTTTTTAGGAAATAATGTATATACATAATTGCTATAGAATAGAAAAATTATGAACATATACTTCTGTTCATAGTAATCCTCAAGCACAATGTTTTAATAACCTATGTTGCTATATAATATACTCCTATAGAAAAAAAAAAAAACTTCACCTTGTGATTAAAATGTATTCAAGTAATAAAGTTAATCAATTTTATTTCCTAGAAAATATATAAAATTTTCAGGATATGTTTGCATTTAGTAAAACAAAAACTATTGTTAAAATCCTATCCCCCTTCCTTATTGATGTTTCTTGGAAATTCCATTAATTGATGTACGTTATCTAGTAACTTTTATAGGTATATTGTTGAGGAAGAGACTAGGGAATGGGGTTCAGTGTTACCCCTCTGGCAGCTTTTACTGTGTGACTGTAGAGCCCAATTTAACGTATGTGACTCAATTTTGCTATTTTTACAGAGTAACATCTGATGCTTAGATCATAGGAAAATCAATATATAAAAGTTTAAGTTAGGGTGAAGGCTTACAGTACAAATTAGAACTTTATAGGATATATATTTTAAAATAAAATGGTGTAGGGAGATAGCTTAATAGGTTCTCTTTTTTTTTTTTAACCTGAGTGGGAAAATGGAAGAAAAATTTTCATAATTCTCTGATCAAGAGAAAGAAGGAATATATATTCCAAGTCTAACAACACCCCTTCTTTCCCACCCACCCCCCTCATAGATGGACCTAGAAAAACTCTAAATGAGATGCTACAAATACCTTTTAAAATAACATTATAAATAATATACCATTTTATGAGGCTTTTCCCCCCTCATTTTCTGAAATTTTGCAAAAACAAATTATTTTGGAAATTGTAAGGCAGAACCCCTGAATAAATTTAAGGATCTGATAAGTGAGAAGCATCATTCAAAACACAGTAAATGATAAAAGGAAATTAGGATCAACCACTGAGGTATTGTATCTAAAGATAACTATCACAAGTACAAATTTCTTGAGAAATCTTGTATACCACAGGTTTGAACTGACTTAAGGCATATCCTCTCTAGAGAATGTCTCATAGCCTCAATGTAAAATGTTGAAGGAACAAAAATTAGGGGAAAAAAGATAAGCTATGAATTATTAGCTGCATTTAATGTATGGGTTTTCTTTACTATTTCCCAGATACTGACTAATCTCTGTTGGAAGACTACATGTTATCCCTCCATTTTTCTTACAAAACTGACATTTTTGTCATTGCTTTTTCTATCAGGGTAATAGAATGAATGGTAGAAAAATCACCCGCATTTAGATTTCAGATGAATCTTTTGCAGAATGCTTTGAGTTTTAAATAGATTTAAGTTATTTAAAAAAAACAAAAAACTTTTTATTAGTTTGAGAGCGGGGGGGGGGGGGGGGGGGGAACATCAATGATGAAAGAGATTCATTGATTGGCTGCCTCCTGCACACCCCCCACTGGGGATCTAGCCCAAAACCGAGACTTGTGCCCTGACCAGGAATCAAACCCTGGCCTCCAACCTCAGCAACACCATTCAGGCCATGTGTTTTTTTCAAATTAATGATAGGCAGGTCTCTTGGAACAATATAGTGATATATTCTCCACAAATCAAGTTATGTTGTATGCATTTTGTGTTAGATATTTGCACTCTGAAAAATAAGTAATACTCTTTCAGAAAATAGTATGTTTCAACTTCATATTTGTGTAATTATAGAGACTGCTGTCAAAATCTTTGGTCTACTAAGTATCAATACTTCACTAAACTTGTAGCATAAAAGGTTTTCTAAATAGCATGTATTTACCTTAAACCCTTTTTTAAAATTGGTGAGCTTTTTATTTACTTTTTAAAACTTAACGAAGTTAATTTTAAAAATAATCCTGTGGTAATGTTTTTCATGTAAAAAACTAATATAGTTAAGCATAATGTCTGAATAAAATTATAAGTGACACATTTCCATAAACCCTGAAAATACCAAATTATATTGGAAATTGGGAGAAAGAAGCATAAGCTAGAGGAGTTATATTATTACAAAATTCTACTACTGAAATTAAGTTGATTACTTTCAATGAGAATTAATTTTGTAAATACAACGAAAATACACAAAAGTTATTTCTGAACCGAAAGGGGTTTTTCTTTGCTTCTGTTCAGCACCACCATGAGTCATATTAATCGTATAAATATGATATTTAATTTTAAAATATATTTAAATTTTGGTTTTAGAAATTATTAGAATCAGTGCTTGCTCAAAAGAAATAGTAAGTTAGCTATGTTGCTGATGGTTTTGCTTAATGAACACTTGGATTACTAAGGACAGTGACTGAGATTAAAGACTTGCTATTTTACATACTATTACCACATAAGTGATGGATATTGTATCAACATAAACACCCATGGGAACTTCAGTTTAAATTACTTGTTAGGCTTTATTTGCAATGTAAACAAACCATTTAGAACCCATACCAGCCAAACTAAAATGTAAATATTATATACATTTGGTGAATAGCCAAGAAAAAAATGGCTTTATTGCACTATTCTAAATACGGACTATTTGGTATGGTGTGACAACATAACTTTTATAGAGCATCTGACTTCTGTTCCTTTTATTGCCAGCTTCTGATAAGAAATCATCCAAAGGGATAAGATGTATATAAGAGCTTTCTTTCATTGGCTGGGGAGAGGCTTTACCTATTTCTAAATGTGCATGTGGTTTATATAAAGGCTTTGATTTCCCCAATTGATCACTTGAGGAATATTTAAATTACACAGACTAATGCCTGCCCAGAATAAAATTTAAGGTACAAGAGCCTTAAAGTGAAAAACACGATCCTTCTGACTGCCTTACTCCATGACTTGACTAGCTCTCCAACGCAGGCGTACTGGTTCCTTTTCAAGGGTCTGTTCAGTGTATGTGCCTTAGCAGCGTTGGTGTTTCTGAAATACAGAACTCACGGGTCTTGGAGAGCTTCCACTCTTACGTAATGAATGAATGGGAATTCATCAAGTTTTCAAACACGGCCGTACGTTTGTAGTGGAAGCACCCGTGAACAGAATAATCTGGGGCACTGGTGTTACTACATACGGGACTGTTAACATCAGCACTCTTTTGTGGTCGCTGGAGGTTTTTTATTGTTTTATATAACAAATTATCCAAGAAGCTGGACTTTATGAAACATCTCCAATGACCAATTTGCATATTTTAAACACTGGGGAAAAAAGTTATACAGTCCCCCCAAAAATGGTTAATTTTTTAAGGGAAATTTTCAAGACAAAAGAAAAATATTTTGTTTCGAGCCTGCAAGCAAATTTCATTCAAAAGAGTGAATGTAGTTGTAAAAACATTATTGTTGTGATTTGTTTGGTGACATACACGTTTTTACATTCACTTTGCCTTTCAAAGCAGAAATCTTTTATGAAACTGATGAGAGAAAACATTAAATTGTCAAGCTGGTGCTTAAAAGTATATAACTTTGATTTATAACAAGTGTCATTTTAAAGGACAGGGACCCTGAAGGAGGTGGGGATGCAGGGAGGAGAGGAGGGGTGGGTCCTAGGTCTGTTGATAAACTCCCTGATGCTTTGTTGAGTCTTCCAAGTCTTCGGTGTAAATAAAATACCTAACAATGTAATTGTGCTGTTTTCTGATAGCAAATGGAAGAAATACTAATGAATTAAGTTTATTTCATGGTAAAACAGATTTCACCTGTACTGTGAAATCTTGACTTTCTATCCTTGCAAAATAGCGTATTGAAAAAAATCACCTTCGACACGGATGCAGGTGGGCACTGTGCGAGCTGTTGCTGAACAGTTGTATCATGTGTAGATGTTGCTAGAAGTACCAAATAAAGTCTCTGCACTTCAAATAATTGTCTTTCTGTTTCTTTAAAGAAGTAAGAATTCTAAGATTATCGTATGCCTTATAAATTCTAAGGCTTTCTGTGATCTGTTTGTTACATTTGAATAAGATGAAGATAAGGTTTTGATAACACTGCCTCTTTATACATACGTGTATAAGTATTTATAATATTTAAAATATTCGTGGTTGCCAGAACCGGTTTGGCTCAGTGGATAGAGCCTAGGCCTGTGAACTGAGAAGTCCCAGGTTCGATTCTGGCCAAGGGCATGTACCTTGGTTGCCGGCACATCCCCAGTGGAGATTGTGCAGGAGGCGGCTGATGGATGTTTCTCTCTCATCGATGTTTCTAACTCTCCCTTCCTCTCTGTAAAAAAAATCAATGAAATATATCTTATTTTTAAATGGTGCTCTTAAAAAATAAAAATAAAATCAGGGCACCTTGAACTCCGATTTCCCAGTCTCCAGGAGAGCGGGAAATAACCACCCCATCCCATTTAGCAGTTACCACGGCGGCCGTGCAAAGGCGTGGAAAGAGAGAAGAAATGGGGGTCGCCCCTGCCATGGGAGCTGGGACCTGGGGAAACCCCGGCCAGGTGGGGTCCACAATCCGACCCGCACCTGCAGCTCCATGCACCTGCGGCCACGGGGCAACCGGAAACAGTCGATAGAAAAATCACAGCAAGAACCCATGCACCCGGCAAACTGCGCGCTGGGCCGGGCCGTGATAAAGTCTCGCGAGGCGAAATCTCGCGTGGGAGGTCTCGCGTGGCGAAGTCTCGCGAGAGGTCCTCCCCTGCACACGCTCCTGCTGGTCCATCGCCTCGTGGCCGCGCTGTGGGCAGGCGGACTGTGGCCGAGGCTCCGCGCTGCGGCGGGTCCCCCTCGTTCCAGGCCATGGAGGCCCCGCGGGCAGGTGCAGGGATGCCGCAAATTGGGGTGCGCCCGAGAGGAGCCCGGAAGTGGCGCTGGTGTGTGACAAGGTGAGTGAGGGCGGACAGACACTGCGAGGCCGACAGCGGGCCCAGCCCCGTGTTTATCTGGGGCTTTGTCCTATTGATCTGAACATTATTATTATTTTTTTTAATATATGTTTTATTGATTTTTGTACAGAGAGGAAGGGAGAGAGATACAGAGTTCGTCGATGAGAGTCATCGACCAGTTGCCTCTTGCACACCCCCTACTGGGGATGTGCCCGCAACCAAGGTACATGCCCTTGACCGGAATCGAACCCGGGACCTCTCAGTCCCCAAGCCGACGCTCTATCCATTGAGCAAAACCGGTTTTGGCTGATCTGAACATTATTGTTCATCCCTCAGTGCATAAGCTAGCACGATTCATAAGCCGTGAGCACGGTGCGCATGTGCAGGGAAAGCCTAGTGCCTTCCGGTGTCACCAGCCGGGAGCTCTCCCCACCGTGCTTTTGTTTTTTATTTTTATTTTTATTTTTATTTATTTTTTTAAATATATTTTATTGATTTTTCACAGAGAGGAGGAGAGAGGGATAGAGAACTAGAAACGTCGATGAGAGAGAAACATCAACCAACTGCCTCTTGCACACCCCCTACCGGGGATGTGCCCGCAACCAAGGCACATGCCCTTGACCGGAATCGAACCTGGGACCTTTCAGTCCGCAGACCGACGCTCTACCACTGAGCCACACCGGTTTCGGCTATTTATTTATTTTATTGGGTGACATTGGGAATAGCATATTCTTTATATTTTTCCATATGAACAACCGTAAGCCTACTTTTGCCGCCTCTGTATATGCTATATATACATATGTAATCAAATGTTTTAACACTTACGTTAAAGGTTTGTTTTGTTTTTTAAATATATTTTATTGACTTTTTTACAGAGAGGAAGAGAGAGGGATAGAGAGCTAGAAACATCGATGAGAGAGAATCATTGATCAGCTGCCTCCTATACACCTCCTACTGGGGATGTGCCCGCAACCAATGTATCAATATATGCCCTTGACCGGAATCGAACCCAAGACCTTTCAGTCGGCAGGCCGATGCTCTATCCACTGAGCCAAACTGGTTACGGCCACACCGTGCTTTTGGGGTGTCGTAGGGGATTCACCCCATAGGCATGATTAAGCCATCGCTGAAGTCACTCCTCCAGCCCTTACCCCCTCCCTGAAGTTTGGGGATGGGGCTCAAAGCCGGGTTCCCCTGGCCGCCTACCTGCCCTCGCCCTTCCTGGCTTTGCAAAAGTCACCCCTTCACACAGCAACATGGACAGAGGCGTGCTCAAGGGGGAGCATCCAAGTTTAATACCTGCGCATGGGGAATTCACGGAGGCATGAAAACCCGCACACACAGGCACGGTGTGCTGTGCATGTGGGACATTTGGACAAAGAAGATTGGGCCTTAGATTTCAGAGGTGAGGATGGGAGGGGGGGGGGGGTTTCCAAGATTGAGAAAGAGCTGCACACAGGTGGCGGGAACGTCCCAGCTGTGCGACCCAGAAACAGTGGGACCTGTTAGCCAGACACCCGCCTGAAGCCCTGTCCCACTTCCACACTCACTCAGCTTGGGCGAGGGCGACACCCTCAGGTCTCAGTAGTGGAGCATCGACCTATGAACCAGGAGGTCACGGTCCGTTCCAGGTCAGGCCTTTATTTAGCTTTTATTCCATGAGAGTCAAGACCAGGGCGACCACCATGCAAGAGTAATAGTAGCAGTGAAGGGAAAGAGGAATAAGATGTTTTGGGCAAATGTGTAAGAATTTGACATTATCATTTTCACAAGACTGTTAAGGATATATATTATATTTGACCGAAATAAGCAATCCCATATAATAAAAGGCTAATATGTAAATCTGCCGAGACCGGTTTGGCTCAATGGATAGAGCGTCGGCTTGGGGACTGAAGGGTCCCGGGTTCGATTCCGGTCAAGGGCATGTGCCTTGGTTGCGGGCATATCCCCAGTAGGGGGTGTGCAAGAGGCAGCTGATCGATGACTCTCTCTCATCGATGTTTCTAACTCTCTATCTCTCTCCCTTCCTCTCTGTACAAATCAATAAAATATTTTTTTAAAAAAATTAAAATTAAAAAAATTAAAAAATAAAAGGCTAATATGTAAATCTACTAAATGGCAGAACCATTGATCGCTGTGACATGCACTGACCACCAGGGGGCAGACACTCAACGCAGTGGGGGGCACCGCTCAGCCAGAAGCCCTGAGCTGGCCACGCGGGGGGGGGGGGGGGGGGGGGAGGTACGGGGACTTCTGCCTCTGTCACAGCACTAAGGATGTCCAACCACTGGACTGCAAGAGGACGCAGGGCGGGCTGACGGACCTCGCCCCGCCCCCACCGAGTGCACGAGTTTCATACACCAGGCCTCTAGTGTTCATATACATATTATTGCAATAATGGTATGTTTTGTCAGAATTACATAATGATAGGATGATGGCAAAATTATAACCTAATAAGCAAGTGCTGACATACAGACCAAAGGAATAGAATAACGATAAAATTCTTCAGACCTAGCCAGTTTGGCTCAGGGGATAGAATGTCATTTAGTGGACCAAAGCGTCCTGGGTTCAATTCTGGTCAAGGGCATGTACCTCGGTTGCAGCCCAGAAAGGGCACATTCGGGAGGTAACCTATCGATGTCTCTCTCTCACGTTGATGTTTCTCTCTCTATGTCTCTCTCCCTTCCACTCTTTCTAAAAACAATCAACAGGAAAAAAAAAAAATCCTCAAATGAGGATTAACACCAACAAAAGATAGAAGCCTTCACATATATGGTCAGCTGGTTTTCAATAGGATGTCAAGACCATTCAATGGGGAAAGGACAATGTTTTCAACAAATAGTGCTATGAGATCACCGGTTCAAATCCTAGTCAGGGCACACACCCAGGTTGCGGGCTTGATTCCTGGCAGGGGGCGTGCAGGAGGCAGCCAACTGATGTTCCTATCTCTTTCCCCCTCCTTTCCTCTCTCTCTAAAAAATCAATAAAAACATTAAGAAAATAAAAAGATGCCTTCTGCTCTTGTGTCATGTTCTTATCCTGAACATGCCTGGGTGAGTATGGCCCAGATCCCTCCCAGTACCTGGTCCGTTAGCATCCTGCCCATGGAAAATCCTGCCTCCTCTCTGTGCCCCGTCACACAGGTCACCTAAGAATCCTCACTTCACCCCAGAGAAGGTCTTCCTTGACCTCTTCATCCCGAGAACTGGAGTTGGCCGTGGTGAACTCAGTAGCAGAAAATGCAGAGTTACCTATTCTAAGAGGATTTCTACCAGGTGGCCGGTCCCTGGGCCGTGTCACTGATCAGCTGAGACCTAACCACAGACTTGCTCACATGGCTCTCTCAAGACCCATCAAAGCTGAGGCCTTCGTAGCTCAGGGAAACCATTGCACCTACCGTGTTTCCCCGAAAATAAGACCTAGCACATAGAAAGATAAGACATCCCCTGAAAATAAGACCTAGCGCAACTTTGGGAGAAAAAATTAATATAAGACACTGTCTTATTTTCGGGGAAACGGTAGTAGTAGGGGTGATACTACTTTCTCCCCTTACACAGCTAGAAGTATGTTTTCTTCGGAATTTTTATGTCAGTCACCTTCCATAATCATTTATATGTAAAAAGTAATTAATAATCTGAACAATAAAGATTTATTTTAAAATAATAATTTTAAAAGTAATTTATAAAATATTTAATTGAAAGAAATAGGAGGAAAGCTGTGCCAAATAGTGCTAATAAGGCACATAAAGTGA
Organism: Pipistrellus kuhlii; assembly: GCF_014108245.1. NCBI lineage: Eukaryota > Metazoa > Chordata > Mammalia > Chiroptera > Vespertilionidae > Pipistrellus > Pipistrellus kuhlii. Next base: position 6,784,761 of record NW_023425524.1, read on the forward strand.
AAAGGAAAAAATTATATTTGTAAAGGATATTAGAATGATGAATACAGCTTTATGAGCTAATACATTAATATTATTTACATAATGTGCATAATTCTATTGAGACTGTGTACAATCATGAGAATATGTGGCCTGGGCCTAGAAGGCGGTATTCAAAAGATCAATAGTTTTAGAAGAATGGTAGAAATATTGGTGATCACGCCGAAATCGGTTTGGCTCAGTGGTAGAATGTCGGTCTGTGGACTGAAAGGTCCCGGGTTTGATTCCGGTCAAGGGCATGTACGTTGGTTGCGGGCACATCCCTGGTGGGGGGTGTGCAAGAGGCAGCTGGTCGATGTTTCTCTCTCATCGATGTTTCTAGCTCTCTCTCTCCCTCCCTTCTTCCTCTCTGTAAAATATCAATAAAATATATTTTTTTTAAAAAGAAAGAAATATTGGTGATCACTTTTAATGTTCTGTAAGTCTGTGGTTATATCCTTTTTGCAAATGAGAACATAGTACAAATACATCCTTTTGCTCTGGAAATAGCCTAATAGCTGTGAATTGTGCCAACTTGCACTTTTAAGATGTTCCCAAAAGCCAGTGCTATAAAATCCATATTTGCCTACCCTCTCATATCCCTTCCTCCCACTCTCTCTTTAATCCATTGCACCGCTCAGATAGCTTTTCTCAAGGTCAACATCATCCACATCCCAGTGCTTTCGGTCCGCATTTTATGGAAGGCAGCTATGCTCACCACTATACCACCAACGCCTTTCGGTCCGCATTTTATGTACCTAATTAGCATTATTCCACACAGCTTACCACTCCTTGGTATTTGAATGCTTAGCTGTAAATATTGCAGTATGTAGCTCTAATATAGACTATCACATAAATAGCAACGTAACAAATTGTAATACATCTAAAATAATAAGCAGTAATTTCTCAATATCATCAAACATTCAGTTGGTGTTCCAGTTTGCAATTGTCTCATACGTGTCGCAATCATTTTTCAGTTTGGTTGAGTCAGGATCTAAATAAAATTTACACACAATGATTGGTTAGTGCATCTTTGGAGTTCTTTTTTAATCTGTTTGTCCCCACTTTTTTTTGTCTTCTTATGCAATTTATTTCTTTGTTTTTTAAATATGTTTTTATTGATTTCAGAGAGAAGGAGAGATAGAAACATCAATGATGAAAGAGAATCATTGATTGGCT